>NC_064851.1:61783681-62083681 GCF_024139225.1 Suncus etruscus | reverse complement strand
TGCACCTAACTCTGAATTTAGTGACTACTCCTGGTGGGAATAAGGAATGTATAGTATATGGAGGATTTACCCTCTTCAGCAGTGTGCAAGGCAAACTGTATCTATCCACTTCTAGCCCCTTATTTTTATTTTTTGGTAGACGTGCCATTTGCTGAAGATTAAGCAACAATACTTTTAGTTGTATATTTAGTATTAAAAATATTTTTAGTACCACAGAGAGGACAGGGGGTAATGGTTCTTTCCCAGAACACAGCCACTCAAAATTAAATCCCCTACAACGGAGGGTCCCTGAGCACAACCTGGAGTCACTACAGAGCATAGAGCTAGGGATACACCCTGAACACCACAGGGAGCAGCCCTAAAACAAAAATCAAACAATGAAATCTCCAGTGGAGCAGGAAGTTAGCTCAGTGATAAGAAGTGCTTACTTTGCATTGCAAAACCCTGAGTTTGATCCCTAGTTAAGGTCCCACTAGCATTTCCAAATGTAGACCTGGAGATACCCTTTGAAGGTCTTGGTGGTCCCAACACTGTTGACTATGCAACACTTCATTACTGAGTCCTAATACGGAGAATTCATTCTAAGTAGTGAATACCTAATTAGCTAATTTCCAATCTACTTGGCCAATATCAGTGGTAGTTGCCCTGGCGCCCTGGCACTCTTTGATGAACTGAGTAAGAACCTTTCTCTCATGTTTTTTTTTTTTTGAGTTATTACTTTTTATTGATTTTTACACTGAAAGATCGTATTTTGAGTTTTTATGTATTGGATTAGATTATTAAAATATAGATCTATATATTTAAAACATTATGATTTACAAAGTTATGATAATTGAGCTTTAGGCATACATTGTTTAAGCATCAATCCCAACACCAGTGTCCACCTTTCTCCAACAATGTTCCCAGAATCCACTGCATAACCTCTACCCCTTTTAACCTGATATCCTGTCAGGTTTAGTTTGGTTGTTAAAGTGTAGGTCTTGTAATTTCAGTGCCAGGTGGTTTGCATATATAAGTCTGCTCTTCCTTAATACCCCCAATGTAACTAAATCACTTGGCCTCCAGCCTCATAATTTTATGTATTTCTATTTTCCTCCATTCTATTTATTTCCATCTGTCATCAACTCTCAATTAATTTCATCATGCAATTATTTTAAATATCACATATAAGTTATACCTTTCATGGATAAGTATTTATCCTTCTTCTAACTTACTTTGTTTAACATAATATCTTCTAGTTTTATCCATGTTGCAACAAGTCGCATGATTGTATCATGCCTTGGAGCCCTGTAGTATATAATTGGATATGTGTACCACACTTTCATGATACACTCACTGTGGTGTATCTAGGTTGATTCTAATGCTTAGCTGTTGTACTCAATGCTGCTATGAATAGGGGCATACATAGATCCTTTTGGATGAAAGTTTTTCTGTCCTGGGTATTTATACCCAAAAGTGAAGTTGTTGAGTCATATCAAAACTCAATTCTGAATTTATTGAAAACCCTCCTTACTATTTTCCATAGGGATTGAACAAAAATAGCTTTAGTGTGCTCTACCAAATTCTGTTGGTTTACAAACTCTATTGATAATCCTCTGGAGATGAATTAATATTTATCATTGGATTTTGTCTATTTTTATGAGCTTAAATATTGGACTGACACTACATTTTTTCAAAGTTTGTTTAATATTCTAAAATTTCTTTCAATTAATTAACATTGTATCATAAAGTGTAGATGTGACATTTAAAGGAAGTAAACTATCAGAGCAAACATCAGATTTAAATACACTAATATCATCGATTCGATTTTAATTTTAGATTACTCATTGTGTTATAAAGAGTGAACATATGCTTTTCTTACTTGAGATCCTTTCTTGCACTCTATGAATCAATTTTATATAAAAATTATTTCCAGGGATAGTAGGGACATTTACTTAATCATGTTATTTTTCTTAAATTAATTATTAAATTATTCAATTGTATTATGAATGTTTTTAAAATATTTTATTTATATAATTTGAGAATCAGAGATGTTCACATATGTTTATGATTGAATACAGAGTCCTTATTCAATGACTTTTTTTTACTGTTTTTAAAACTGAATACTTGACCTAATACTTCAGAGATTATTAAAATTATAAATAATTTAAAAAATTGGTCTGCTCGACAACATGATACTCTACTTAGAAAACCTAAAGATTCTACCAAAAAGCTTCTAGAAAAAATAGATTCATATAGCAAGGTGGCAGGCTACAAAATCAACCTACAGAAATCAATGGCCTTTTTATACAACAATAATAATAGGGAAGAGATGGAAGTCAGGAAGGCAATCCCATTCATAATAGTGCCACACAAACTCAAATATCTTGGAGTCAACTTGACCAAAGATGTGAAGGATATATACAAAGAAAACTATAAATCCCTGCTCCAAGAAATAAGAGAGGACACATGGAAATGGAAGCACATATCCTGCTCATGGATTGGCAGGATTAAACATCGTTAAAATGACAATATTCCCTAAAGCACTATACAGATTTAATGCAATCCCCTTAAAAATACCCATGACATTCTTCAAAGAAGTGGATCAAACATTTATGAAGTTCACCTGGAACAATAAACGCCCTCAAATAGCTAAAGCACTCCTAGGGAAAAGGAAAATGGGAGGCATTACTTTCCCCAACTTTAAACTATACTACAAAGCAATAATTATCAAAACAGCAGGGTATTGGAATAAAGACAGACCCTCAGATCAGTGAAATACACTTGAGTTCTCAGACATTGTCCCCCAGACATACAATTACCTAATTTTTGACAAAGGAGCAAGAAATCTTAAGTGGAGCAGGGAAAATCTCTTCAACAAGTGGTGCTGGCAGAACTGGTTAGCTACTTGCAAAAAAGCGAGCATAGACCCCAGTTAACATCATGTATGAAGGTAAAATACAAATGGATTAAAGACCTTGATATCAGACCTGATACCATAAGGTATATAGAACAACATGTTGGTAAAACACTCCATGACATTGAGACTAAAGCATCTTCAAGGAGGAAACTACACTTTCCAAACAAGTGGAAGCAGAGATCAACAGATGGGAATACATTAAACTGAGAAGCTTCTGCACCTCAAAAAAAATAGTGCCCAGAATACAAGAGTCGCCCACCGAGTGGGAGAAACTATTCACCCAACACCCTTCAGATAAGGGTTAATATCCAAAATATACAGGGCACTGACAGAACTTTACAAGAAAAAAAAAAAAAAAAAAAATCATCTAATCCCATCAAAAAATGGGGAGAAGAAATGAACAGACACTTTGACAAAGAAGAAATACAAATGGCCAAAGACACATGAAAAAATGCTTCACATCATTAATTATCAGGGAGAAGCAAAATAAAACAATGAGGAGATACCACCTCACACCACAGAGAATGGCACATATCACAAAGAATGAGAATAAATAGTGTTGGCGGGGATGTGGAGAGAAAGGAACTCTTATCCACTGCTGTTGCGAATGCCGTCTAGTCCAACCTCTATGGAAAGCGATATGGAGATTCCTCCAAAATCTGGAAATTGAGCTCCCATTCGACCCAGCTATTTCACTCCTAGGGATATACCTAAGAACACAAGAATACAATAAAAAAACCCTTCCTCACACCTATATTTATTGCAGCACTATTCACAATAGCCAGGCTCTGGACACAACCAAGATGCCCTTCAACAGAAGAATGGCTAAAGAAACTGTGGTACATATACACAATGGAATATTATGCAGCCATCAGGAGAGATGAAATCATGAAATTTTCCTATACATGGATGTACATCGAATCTATTATGCTGAGTGAAATAAGTCAGAGGGAGAGAGAGAGACGCATAATACTCTCACTCATCTATGGGTTTTAAGAAAAATAAAAGTCATTTTTGTTGCAATCCTCAGAGAAAATGAGAGGAGGACTGGAACACCAGTTCACTTCATGAAGCTCACCACAAAGAGTGGTGAGTGCAGCTATAGAAATAACTACACAGAAAACTACCATAATCATGTGAATGAATGAGGGAACTGGGAAGCCTGTCTGGAGTACAGGTGGGGGTGGGGTGGGATGGAGGGAGATCTGGGACATTGGTGGTGGGAATGTCGCACTGGTGAAGGGGGTGTTCTTTACATGACTGAAACCTAATCACAATCATTTATGTAATCAAGATGTTTAAATAAAGAAAAAATGGGGAAAAAATTATGAGACCAAACAGAGATCATTCAAAAGAATGTTAGCTAACATTTATAAAAATATATAATTTATAAAATACATAATTTATAAAAATATAATTTATAAAAATCATAGTTTGAGCATTAAGATCAAATAATAAAAAATGCCAAGCATCTAGTTTATAAGAACCTTATGTAAGATACGAAATATTTAAAGGAAGACTATTAATAGTGATATGCATATAGACAGAGAGATAGCTCAATATGCTGAGCTCATGCTTTGAATATGAGAGGCCGATTTTGACCCCCTATACCACGTGGACTCTAAAAACAAAGATGGTATTAGTCCTGTGCAATGTTGGTTGTGGCATAAACACCATCCCAAAAACAGTGATAAAAAAATTGGTCTGCTCAAGGAATTTGTCTCTCCATTAATTAATATAGTATACATATTTGTATACACAGTGGAGTTTTATTTTATTTCAATTTTATTTTATATCTGATTATCAAACTCAATCATATAGGGGCCAGAGGAATAGCGCAGCGGTAGAGTGTTTGCCTTGCAAGCAGTTGACCCAGGAGACCTCTGTAGTATCCCCTGGTGTCTCCAAAGCAGAAGTAATTTCTGAGGGCATAGCCAGGGGATAGTTAGAGTAACCCCTGAGTGTTACTGAGTGTGGCCTAAAAAACAAAAAACCCAAAACTAAAACAAATAAAAGAAATTCAATCATATAGAAATGTTATTAAATGTGATTAGTGAATGACTATTCAAATTTCAGATTCCTCAAAAAAAAGAGAATAAGTGTTGAAAACTCATACACTGATTCATTGAGTGGGAGATAATGATCTTCTTTAATGTGGCATAAATCAAAGATCACCTAGTCAGTTGGAACTTGTTATATTCAGAAAGATTGAAACTAGAAAAAAAATTAAAATTTCAAGTTAACTTGCACCAATCATTCTAAACTTGGATCTAGAATTTTCTTAAAAATTGCGATAGAAAAGCTTTATTGAGAACTTCAAGGAAGAGAAATAAAAAATTATTGTAGGTTGGAGAATGGTAAGTAGTTAGAGACAAGTTTAGTCATTAATTAATCTAAATCACTTTAATTGCACTAAACAGTTCCTTTTATCTGGATCTGCCCTGAGAAGAGAAACAATAGTGTTGTTAATTTACCAAGAAAAAGGTCCGCATTTGAGAAATCATTTCTTACATATTTTTTCTGTTTTTTGTACCATTAGTGACTCTTGAGGCTACTCTCAGATATGCCCTCTTCTATTATCAGCCTTTTCTCACTCTGTATCTTCTTATAGCTAATAACCTAATATTTTCAAATTTTTCAATCATTAATAATTTTTAAATAGTTTTATTGTATTTCATACAATGACTCAGTTTTCAGATATGAAAGAAAATAGTGTCAAAACTCATAAAAATAAATCATAATATTAGAAACAAATTGACTATTTTTTGAGCTGCACTGAGTGGTGCTCAGGGATTACTCCTCTTGGGTCAGAAATTACTCCTAATTACTCCTGGAAGGCTCAGGGTACCATATAGGATGTCTAAATTGAACTCAGGTTGGCCAAATACAAGGATTTATGAAATTACCCTGAATTTACGGCTATCACTCTGGCCATAAATTGCATTTTTTTGGTTTTGGTTTTGTGTGTGTGTGTGTGTGTGTGTGTGTGTGTGTGTGTGTGTGTGTGTGTGTGTTTTGGGCCACACCTTTTGACGCTCAGGGGTTACTCCTGGCTATGTGCTCAGAAATCACTCTTGGCTTGGGGGAACCATATGAGATACAGAGGGATTGAATAACGGTCAGTTCTAGGCTGGCGCTTGCAAGGGAGATGCCTTACTTCTAGCACCACCGCTCTGTCCCCATAAATTGTATTTTTAATATGCAAAGTAAATTTCAATTACAATCATAGAATTATGAATAAAATTTATATTTCTTTATAATTTATTTTATGGGTCACATATTTGACATAGTTGATATAAGCATTTGTTTTCAAGTGTGTGGGAGCAATATTTAAAAAAAAAGAAAGAATATAAGGAAGAGAAAAAAGGATACAGTGACAAGGAATTTTGTGAAGATTAGTTTATTTCCAATGAGGTCATTAAGTCACTTTTGTTTAATAAGCTCATGATGCTAGTAGTCAATTCTGTTACTTTAATTGTTTCTGATAGAAGGTAACTTCAGATACATTTTTGCATTGAAATTGGTGTGTTTCTGTGGGGATTATTAGGGAAAAATGAGTTTAATCTGCAAAAACATACATTGCTGATACTGCATATTTTGTATGATGTATTTTTGGCTGCCATGTGTTCCAGAAGTATGAGAAGGCAATGGTAGGATCTCACACTCACTTCAAAAAAAGTTCTCGTGGTATCAACACAAATACTGGCATACATGAAATTTTGGTTAGATTGATGTCTTTGCAGTCATAAAAGGAGTGGTGAAACATGGCTATTGGTGAAACAGTGATTGAATGTGATCCACTTTTATTTATTTATTTATTTATTCATTTATTCATTTATTTATTTAACCTTATGTCACACTCTATTATAGTGCTCTGGGCTAACTTCTGGCTCTGTTCTTAGGAATCACTCTGGCTGGCTCACAGGACCATGTTCTATCGGTACCTGCATTATCTTTCCCTCCAAGCATTCAAGATATGACTTCCCCCCTTTTTTAATATAATTTTTATTTTGATCATAGTGTCTTACATATTGTTGACAATAACATTTTAGGTACATATTTACATAAAATCAGGGGGGATTCCCATCACCAAATTGTCCTCCCTACCCCTCCGTTTTTGTCCTACCTCCCATTTCCTCTTCCCTCACCCCCAGGGCGGCTAGAATATGTAGTCCCCTCTGTATCCAACCCACTACTTAGTAGTCTTGCACCTGTTTGGTCTTGATGCCTCCCTTGTCTCCCCCTCTAATTGTAGGCAGGACTAGCTAGTTCAAGTTGCGTGGTTTTGCCTGAAAAAGAGAAGATAAATAAACTGGGGTAAGAGTCTAATACTCCAAAAATGGGTGGAATCCTTCTAGAGGCTCTCATCATCGATTTGGGAGATGAAGGAGAGAAAGAAGGTGAAACACTCCACCAGTACCAAAAAAAAGTGTCAATTATCCAGTGAGGACTCCAGCTATATCGACAAGCACCACAAAAAACAGACGAAAAACGAAGCAAAAAGAAAACAAACAAACAAACCAAAAACACGCCATGGTCTTGAAATAAGAAACATGGCATAGCACATAACGAAAGAAAAGAAAAGAAGAGAAAAAAATAAGTATAATTGGGGACAACGATTTCAATAATCACACCCAAACAGAGAAATTGACCAAAATAGATAGGTAAATAAAAATAATAATAACAATAATAAATGAAGGTAAAATATATATAAAATAACCAAGGTCTTGTGCTTTTTGTATTTTTGTTTTTTCCCCTCCTGCCCTGGCACAGTAAATATTGGGGTCATTTGAAAAGGAATTCACTTGGCCTAAGAAATATGTGGTTTCTCCGTCCTTGGAGTATACTGTCATGGGATCAGCTCTAGACTTTGCTCAGGATCATTTATTCTCCCGGTGGTGTTTTTTTGGTGTGTGGAAGACTTCTGTTCTGTCCAGGGTGATACACTCAGAGCTCTGTGTTTAGAGGTCTCAGTATCTGCACAGATCCTGAGGTGGGACTTATGATAAAGTCAGTCTTTGTGGTTCTAGAGGTTCTGTTACCTCAGTGTCATTTTAATCCATCTTCTGTGGTTGGTGACCTTGGTCTTTGCACTGAACCTAGGATGGCACCTAGGATAGCGTCTTTCTTTGTGCTTCCAGAAGCCCCAATTTGTTGCAGTTGTCTCTGTCAGATCTTTGGGACTAGGGATCATGCTTATTGTGCAAGTCATAGTTCAAACCCTTAACTAGGGCTTTTTTATTGGTCCCAAGATGTATACTGTCTGGTCGTGGTTCTAGTAGCCAGTCATCTGTAAGTCACGATCTTGGCTTTTGGACCTACCAAAGGGTGCCGAGTCTTCTGGTTTTGTCTTGTCGTTAGCTGGTAAGGTAGGCTAATCTGCTCTAAGGTCAATTTGTTCACATTTTCCTCGTTGTCAGGATATCATGTTAGAGCTGGCCCTTGTTGTTGACCCTGCAGTATTAAGGTTGTCCTGGATGGAGTTTGTTTCCTGCAGCTGTTGTGAAGAGCTGTGCCGATTCTATGTCTGGGATCCAGGGTTCAAGGCTGGATGAATGGTATCTAATCATCTGAGGTCTAAGTGTTTCCACATGACATATTTTCAAGGTAGGAGATATCCCTGTATTGTAAACAACTATGAGTTCCTATCTCTAGTAGATAAGAGCTCTTTTTTTATATGTAAGATTTCCCCATTATTTAGTGTGTCTTTGCAGGGGGAAGAGAAGCTACATTGTATTGTTGGTGTAGTTGGGGGTGGACAGAGGGGATAACAGACACAGGTCACATACCCAAAAATGATAAAAAAAATAAAATAAAAATAAAATAAAATAAATAAAAATGTATGTGCTCGCAAATGTATATATAGGACCAACATTTAAAAAATAAATAAATAAATTTAAGGAAAAAAAAAGAACTAAAATGAGTTAGCGAAGTTTTTGAAGGACCAAAGTGATGCAAAAGACTACCTTACATTTGGGGGAGAGCAGGTAACGAGGTGGTGTATTACAGGTCTTATGCCTATGTTGGAAGTACAGTTTTTCCCATTGTCTTTTGGGTTTTTCTTGTGATGTGTGGGTTCCCAGGCATCTTCCTATCACACCCCCTGACCTTCTTTTGTGTCTTTTGTGTATTGACTTTGTATCCAGCCACTTTGCTGTATTGGCTGACTGTTTCTAGGAGTTTTACTGTGGACTCTTTAGGGTTTTTAATGTATATCATCATATTGTCAGCAAATAGAGACAGCTTGTGTTCCTCTTTCCCTATTTGAATTCCTTTGATTCCCTTCTCTTGTCGGATTGCTATTGCTAGAACTTCTAAGGTTATATTGAATAAGAGTGGAGAGAGTGGACAGCCTTGTCTAGTTCCTGACCTTAGTGGGAATGCTTCTAGTTTCTCGCCATTAAGTATAATGTTGGCTGTAGGCTTTTCATATATAGCTGTAACTATCTTGAGGAAAGTTCCTTCTAACCCTATTTTGCTGAGTGTCTTTAACATGAAAGGATGTTGGATTTTGTCAAACGCCTTCTCTGCATCGATTGATATGATCATGTGGTTTTTGTCTTTCATGTTGTTGATGTGATGTATCAAATTGATTGATTTGCGTATGTTGAACCAACCGTGCATTCCTGGTATGAATCCCACTTGGTCGTGATGTATGATCTTTTTGATGAAGTGTTGGATTCGGTTTGCTAAGATTTTGTTAAGTATCTTTGCATCTATGTTCATTAGTGAGATTGGTCTGTAGTTTTCTTTTTTGGTGGTGTCTTTGCCTTCTTTGGGAATGAGTGTGATATTAGCCTCATAAAAGGAGTTGGGGAGGATTCCTGTTTTTTCTATGGTTTGGAAAAGCCTATGGAAAAGTGGTAGTAAGTCTTCTTGAAATGTTTGATAGAATTCACCTGTAAATCCATCTGGGCCTGGGCTTTTGTTCTTAGGGAGTTTTTTAATTACATCTTCAATTTCCTCTGAGGTGATTGGTCTGTTTAGGCTTTCTAGATTTTCCTTTTCCAGTCTTGGAAGAGGGTGTTTGTCTAAGAATCTGTCGATTTCTACTAGGTTATATAGCCTAGTTGAGTATAGTTGTTCATAGTATGATCTCATGATATGTTGTATTTTTGGGGTTCTGTTGTAATCTCTCCCCTTTCATTTGTGATCCTACTGATTTGGGTGTTTTCCCTCTTTTTTTTTGGTGAGTTTTGCCAATGATTTGTCTATCTTGTTTATTTTTTTCGAAAAACCAACTCCTGGTCTCATTGATTTTTTGTATTGTTTTCTTGGTTTCAATGTTGTTTATTTCTGCTCTGGTTTTTATTATTTCTTGCCTTCTGGTTGTGGTTGGATTTCTCTGTTGTTGTTGTTCCAATTCTTTGACGTGATCTTTTAAACTGTTGGTTTTGTTATTTTCCTGTTTCTTGACATAGGCCTGTATTGCTATGAGTTTCCCCCTAATTACTGCTTTTGCTGTGTCCCATAAATTTGGACATGTTGTCTTTTCATTGTCATTTGTCTCAAGGAATCTTTTTATTTCTTCCTTGAGTTGTTCTTTGATCCAGCTGTTGTTGAGCAGCATGTTATTTAATGTCCAGGTACTAGTTTTTCTCCATTGCTTCTTCTTGACATCAATTTTAACCTCTGTTGCATAGTGATCTGAAAGGGTACTTCTTATGATCCTTACCTTTGTGGTCTTATATAGGTTGGCTTTGTATCCTAAGACATGGTCTATTCTGGAGAAGGTTCCATGTGGGTTTGAGAAGAATGCGTATTCTGCTTTCTGGGGATGGAGGGCTCTATATAAATCTATTAGCCCTAAATCTTCTAATTTTTCATTTAGAGCTCTTATTTCTTTGCTATTTTTCTGTTTGGTGGATCTGTTCAGTGGTGATAGTGGAGTATTGAGGTCCCCTACTATTATCACATTTCCCTTCATGTGTTTCTCCAGGTTTGCCAGTAGTTGCCTCACATATTTTGCTGACTCTACATTAGGTGCATAGATATTGACCAGGGTTAGTGTTTCTTGATCTAATGTTCCCCTGATCAGTAAGTAGTGTCCCTCTTTGTCTCTGATCACTTTCTTGAGGTTGAATACAATTTGGTCTGATATAAGAATGGCTTTCCCTGCTCTTTTTTGTTTTCCATTGGCCTGAATAATTACTTTCCATCCTTTTATTCTAAGACTTTGCTTATCCTGTAACTGTAGGTGTGTTTCTTGCAGACAGCAGAAGTCCGGTTTATTTTTCCTAACCCAGTTCTCTACTTTGTGTCTTTTAATTGGAGAGTTTAGTCCATTCACATTTAGGGAAATTATTGATAGAGAGGACTGTTGTGCAGTTGTATTGTGTGGAGTGGTTGTTGTTACAATCGGGGGTTTGTATTGTGTAATTCATCTCTGAGTAAGTCGCTTAGGATCGGCTTAGTTTGCACAAATAGTTCAAGTTCGTTCATGTTTGAGAATGTTTTTAGTCTGCCCTCCCATATGAATGATAGTTTTGCTGGGTATTGAACCCTGGGTTAGAAATTTCTTTCATTCAGTCGTGTAAATATGTCATTCCACTGTCTTCTTGCTTGAATTATTTCAAATGGGAGATCCGGTTTGATTCTTATGTCCTTTCCTTTGTACTTGAGGGTTTTTTCCTCCCTTATTGCTTTAAGGAATTCCTCTTTCCCTTTGTTTTTTGCCATTTGGATTATTATGTGTCTTGGCGTGGGTTTATTAGGGTCTGTTTTATTAGGGACTCTCTTGATTTCCTGGATTTGTCCTGAAGTGTCTTTCCAGAGTGTGGGGAAGTTCTCTGTTATTATCTCCCTGACTACCTGTTCTTCTCCCTTCCCTAATTTCCTCCCCTTCTGGTATACCCACAATTCTTAGATTGTTTCTTTTGTCTTTGTTCATTAGATATTGGATTTTTCCTTCCAGTGCTTTGCCTTTTATTTCTTTGTTGGTTTCTTGATCTTTATTTGATTGTAGTTTTTCTTCGAGTTCTTCGATGTGCTTTGCCAACTCTGTGTTTCTGCTCATAAGGCTTGTTACTTTGTCTTTTAAGTCCTTCACTTCTTTTTGTATGGAATCTCTCATGTTCTTTGACATTTCTTCTTTAATTTGGCTGATTCGTTCATCCATGGATTTCTTATACTCGGTTGCTAGGGTTTCTTTCATTTCTTTTAGTAATTCTTGCATTTCCTTCCTCATGACCGCTTTTAGGTCTTCTTCCCATGGATCTGTGCGTTTTGGTGGACTTGGAAACTTGATAGGGTTTGTCATGTTGTCTCCAGTTATTAGGGATCTCTTTGATTTACACATAATTCTCTGTATTTAATGGTGTGTTTTGGAGTGCTGTGGCTTCTAATTTCGGCCTGCTTTGGTCCCCTTCCTGAAGGTGTTTCTAGAGGGTGCTGTTGGGTGGGCTTGTTGAACCTAGCTCTTTCTCCTCCCCTTTGCTACCTAGAGTTCAGCCTTTCTGCAGTGGGTATTAGAGCTTTTCTACTCCTTATTTCTGTCAGCGGTGCAGTTCCACTCCTGGCCACAATGGTTGCTGGCGCTGTTGAGCCTACCTCTCATTCCCCCCTCCTTTCTCTGGGAGTCAATGGAGCTCCGCCCCCTCCAAGCCTCCCTTAAAGGAGTTCCCTCAGTCCAACCCTTGAGGCTCTGCCTTCGCCCTTGGGGAGTCAGTCCCTGGTCCGCTCCAGGGCCCAAGGGGGTGGACGCTTCTAGGTCACCTGAGAGTCCAGATGGCTGGCCCTATCTCCCCCGACTATTCGATTTGCTCAACTTGCCTTTCCAGGCGCCCACCCGGGGGAAGGGACTCACTGGGGGGGGGGGAGCCGGTCCTGACACCGCGCAAGGAAACAAAGTCTCACCCAAGTCACCCAAGGGAACAAAATCTCACC
Source organism: Suncus etruscus (assembly GCF_024139225.1). NCBI lineage: Eukaryota > Metazoa > Chordata > Mammalia > Eulipotyphla > Soricidae > Suncus > Suncus etruscus. Next base: position 62,070,897 of record NC_064851.1, on the reverse strand, counting down.
CAAGCTGCACAGGAAACAAAGTCTCCCCCAGGCCGCCCAAGGGAACAAAATCTCATCCAAGCCGCACAGGAAACAAAGTCTCCCCTGGGCCGCCCAAGGGAACAAAATCTCACCCAAGCCGCACAGGAAACAAAGTCCATGACTTCCCTTTTTTACTACTGTCCTAAATGGATGGCAAATGCCTTGCCACCATGCTATCTCGCTGGCCCCAGTCTTTCCTTTTTTTTAAATTCCTTCATGGACTTAAATTTTTTATTCATTGTGTGTGTATTTTTATGTTGTTAGCAAATTTTATTTTTTATTTTGGACAATATTTTTAGTAATATACAAATTGGCCAGGGTAGGAACTTGTCTGTTTCTTTACAAATACATTCATATCATCAGTCTAATTTAGCAAACAAGAGCAAAGCAATACATGAAACAAGCACTGGAGCCAAGTCCCCTGGATTGGCTCTGACTACACATATTATAAAATAATTAACATAAAATTATATATGTACCTGAGTATTTATTGCCTTATTACTTGCAACTATTTGCTAAGCTAATATAGACTATGTTCTGCATATTAAATGGACTACTAAAATATTTAAATATGTCAGCAAAGTGAAAAAATGTGAAGGGGTTATGTCAAGGTAAGGAAATCTAATTGATAAGTAAAATTTGACTTATTACATTAAAGAATAAAAGAGTAAAAGTAAAAGAGTAAAAGAACTAAAGTAAAGAAAGTTACAAAGTTTATTTGTGGATAATGACAAGAAATTTAAGATTATAATGAGAAGAAAAATAAGAAATGGGGAATAGAATGAATGAGATGGTTGAGTATTTAATTTTAAATAAAGTAGTTTGGAAGTTATATATAATATAATCACCTACTTATATGTACACACAAATATATATTCATATATTTAATATATTTATTTCTATGTAATCATATTAGCAGATGCATATGACTTTTCACAGAATTTTCTTGTCTCATACATATTCTTTACATATTCTCAAAAATATGCTCAAAAGCCTCATCAAAATTTTTTGTATGACTTCACTACTGTCATTTTAGTAAAATTACTTTATACTATATTTATATTATATGTAAAATAATATAGACTACAGCTATACTAAGTGATTTACAAAATGCCCATATGAAAATTATTAGGTGTTTCATTTATTTTAAATCTTCCCATTTGTGATTTCGGAAGACTGAACTTGATTCCTTAAAGTTTTAAAACTTCTTGAATTTTATACTTAATGTTTTATCTCTTTTTATTCAAGTAATAGTAGGCATATTTCCCAAATATTCTTTAGTGTATATATTTTTTTTTACTTTTTAGAATTAGGTTTATTATCTCAAAGAGAATATTCTGAAGGAGGACATTTAACATTCTTTGGAGTTCAAGGAAACAATGTTTTTTTTAACATAATTTTTATTTTAATTGTAGTGGCTTACATATCGTTCACAGTAATATTCCCGGTACATATTTACATTGAATCAGGGGAATTCCCACCACCAAATTGTCCTCCCATAACCGCTCCCATCCTGCCTCCCATATCCTCCACTCTTCCCCCCAGGGGTGGCTAGAATGCGTGGTCCCCTCTGTGTCTAGTTAATTACTTAGTGGGCTTATAACTGTTTGGTCTTGGTGTCCCCATTATTGCCCCCTCTAGTTGGGAGGTGGGACTAGAAAGATCAAATTATGTGGATTTGTTTGAGGAAGAGAAAAGTAATATAATGGGGTAAAAATCGACTACGCTGATATGAGCGGGGTTATTCTAGAGGCTTTCATCCTATGTTTGTATAATTTTTAAATGTATTCATTTATTTATTTACTGGCTGGAACACCCAGTGGTATTCAGTTATTATTTCTGCCTCTTCACTCAAAGATCTTTCTTGGGGGGACTGGGGCTTATTTGGAGTTTTAGGGATCAAAGTTTAGTTAGCTGTGTGCATTGCAAGCACCCTACAGGTGTACTCTTTCACTAGCCTCTAGCCTTTTATATTTCTTAAATTATATATATAACATATATATAATATTAATGTTTTTAATCTTATAAAATGAATGTATTTCATTAAAGTTTTGCTTTTGTTACTTTGGGTCTGTAGGTTGTATATTGTTATATTATTATTGTATTATTGCTATATTACTGTATATTGTTATTGTTTATAATATTGTTTATTACTGTTTAATATTGCTGTTTACTGAAAAGGGGGAATTGTAGAATATTCTTCGAATTATTCTATGTTATTAGTTCTGTGCTTGTTGTCCCACCTAGATCTTCTAGGTGGGGGCGATTGAGTGAGAAATAAAAGAGCTTGTGGGGGAGGCTAGTGAGGCTTTTGGCAGAGCTGAAGGCTGGGTCGAATGGCTGATTGAACTGGCATCAGAGTGTCAAAGGACTCTCTTTGCCAAACCTTTGGTCCCCTAACTTCGTTGTCTGAAGTGAATTATTTGTGGTGGATAGTTGTTGCCCAGGAGGGGGATGGAAGAATGAGGTTTAATCTTTCTCTCTGGGAGTTATATTTGGCTTGCAGACCTCTAGCAAGGGGTTCAGCCTCCCTCCACTCTATCTAAACCTAAAAGCTTCATTTAACAAAGTTCACCTGTCATTTATGTGACAAAAAATTGGAAAACTTACCACTAAGCGTCAACCTAATATTTTTTATTTTTTTAATTTACTTTCTCTCATCTTTCCCCCTTTCTCTACTAAACTATATTATATATAATATATATGTATATATACCTCATGGATAATGAAAATTATATATTATTTCAATAATTTAGTGTTTCATATATGCTCTCCTCTAAAATAAATTACTTCTCATATAACTTTTCAAATAGTTTTTGTGAATTATTAAGCAAAACAAAATACAAAAAAATGGCATCTCACAAATAAGATTATGACTCATGCTCAGTTGAATTTATTTTATTAATCTGTACTTCAAAAGAGTTTCAATAAAGTTTAAATTACTATCCATTATTGTATTGAAATATTATCTAGAGTCATTGAACTATTTTTGAGTAGATTTCTCAGGGTATTTGGCAAAACAAAACAATCTTCAGTTTATCAAAATGCAAATGTTGTTTGAAATATGGATATATTTTTGTTTATGAGTAATAAATACCACTTACCATATCTTAAACTAAATCAGAAAAGTTTATCCAAGAAGATCAGAGTGCATGTAAGTCAAATTTAGAACCTCAAGTTATCTATTATTTACAAAATGATCTCTCTTCCTCTCTAGACTAATATTTTTCTTTCTTTAAAAAGTTGTTAAATAAGATTTCCTCTTTATTTAGTTATTGATTTTGGGCCACACCCGGTGATGCTCAGGGGTTACTCCTGGCTATGTGCTCAGAAATCGCTACTGGCTAGGGGGACCATATGGGACACCAGGGGGATCAAAGTAAGGTCTGTCTGTCCTGGATCAGCTGCTTGCAAGGCACATGCCCTACTGCTGTGCTATTGGTTCGGCCCCAGGATTTCCTATTTTTAGAACCCCTAAATAGTTATAGTTATATGTTCTTGGCAGTAGCACAGGCAAAATCAATTTCCTAACCTCATTACCATTTAAATCCTATAATTGAACCTTATGTCAAGTCATGAAGCTATTCAATATGTTGGTTTTATCCTAGATTTATCAATCCCAGGATAAAGGAGGTTATCAAAAAAATAAAATAAGCAAATAAAAAACAACACACAAAATGGGAGAGTAATAAATAAACTCAAGTATGACAAATACTCCTTAAGTCCATGTCAATTTTAGATGTCCTTATAAACATAGTCTAGCATATACTAGCACATATATGTATATTCACGAGGAAGAAATCTTATATCTCAAATAAAGAAAATAGTGTTTTATTTCCTACATTATTTATTTGCCCAAGAACATTGAATTGTAACACAATTTTGCTTAACTTTAAAAATATTTATGTACGAGAGAGTATGTTGTTTGCCTCATTCATGGCCAATCTTGGTTTGATCCCCAACATCCCCTATGGTATGCCGAGTCTGCCACAAGTGATTTCTGAGTGCAGAGCCAAGAGTAACCTCTGATCCCTGATAGATGTGGCCCCCAAGCAAAACTAAATTTATGCTTGCCTTGGAGAACTAAAATTTATGTAAAAATATAACAACAACTAAAAAGTACTAAACAATAAAAACAAAATTATCCATTAAATATTGCTTTTAGATTGTTTTAATTTTGCATCTAATTATTTCTAAGGAAATAGTGTCAAACAAGTTTTACGTCAGTCTCTCTAATGTGATATCATAAATAAGCAGTTGAAATGTTAAATGATTATTTCAACATGAAAGTACCTATGGAAAAATAGACTTTGATTGAACCAATAGTCTAATATCATTTCTTATAGTTTGTTTTAATTGATCTGAAAACTATCTCGTTCATGTAGTAAATGTTAGCTAAATGAAATCTAGACTTATGAGTATAATACCAAGTGGACTTAATAGTATGTTTCCATCGTGTTTTGTCAGCACTCAATTAATTGGTAAATGAAACTTCTGCAAATTCATACTGACTAAATTTGATTAAATTACTAAGTGAAAATATAGATTTAGTTTTGCAAGCCTAAACTTCTAAGCTTGCTAAGTTATTATCACCTACTTCCGAAAAAAAACACAAGAAGTCCACAAATTATATAAATACACATTTTCCTTGAAGAACTATTGCCAAATTAAGGTCCCCTTCCTTCACAAACTTTTCTTGCAAATGCTACAATTCCAAGTGCTGATTGTACAGAAAATACTTCTGTTGATGCATTCACTATATTAATTTACAATTTATATCTCCAAAGGCTGGGGTTTTCTTGGTAGTAAGAAGAGCTGACTACCAGGAAAGGACCAGAAAACAACATTAGAGAGTAAATGTTGCACTCAGATAGGGGACTTGCAAGAAAAATACATCTGAAAAAAATTTCACATTCAAAATATTATCTTAGCATATAAGTAGTTGGAGATTTACAAGGAAGAAGCATAGAGATAGGGCAGGAATTAAGACATTTGTCTTGTATGTTTCCACAAAGTTCAACAACCAATGGAGAGCAATAGAGCTAAGTGTTTCCCAGAGTATAATAGCTGACACCCACCCTTCTTTTTACAAAATATATAAAGAATTGTTGAAAGTGCCTGTGATATATGGAATCAATCTATCATGAAAGGTAATGATAGACAAGGATTAGAGTGAAATAGGCTTCATTCTTTCTAGAAAAAAAATTTCACCAAGGTGTGACAGAGATTATTTAACATTTTATTTAATTAATATTTATTTACTGAGTCTAATAACAATTCTAAATCAATCTACTTAATTTGTGTAAGAAGTTTAGTTATTTCATTATTGCTATAAGCAATATGATAAAATATTTTAATATTTATTTTCTATGTTTCAAAATCTAATCTTCAAATTAAGTATTAGCAGCTTCTCAGTCTTCATATTGATTTTAATAAAAACTGTTATAGAAAAAATAAAAAAGAACTATTATAGGTAATCATCCCAAAATTATGTTACTATAATAAATAGCAATATGTGAAAAATAATATATGAGAAAAATGTACATTTAAATATATTATGCCTGTTTATCACTGATCTATACCTCTACCATGCTTCTCTTGAATATTTTTTAATAAAAATTTCTGTGTTCAAGCACCATGGTTATAGAAATGTTCATAGTTTGGTTTCAGTCATATAATGTATACCAGCATTTACAAATGCAACATTCCCACCACCAATATCACTCATTTCCCTAACACTCTCCCACTCTCTTCTCTGGGACAGACATTTGTTTCTCCCTTACACACTTTATCTTTCCTTTCTGACATTGTGATTTGCACTATTTGTCAATGAGGTGTATCATGTATATCACTTTATTCCCTTTCATCATCCAATTATTGTTCAGAGTGATCAGTTCCAACTATCATTTTCATGGGAATTGTCAATGCAGTTATATATGCACTCACTGATGTCCTCCCAGCTCTCAAGTCGATTGACTCTGGCTATAATTAAACTATTGTCTTTACATTCATCCAAAAATATGTACGCACATCACTATTCATTGCAGCTGTCAATACAATAGCCAAGATTTGGATTAAATCTAGTGTCCAACAACAGATGAGTGGATCATGAAGATATGGTACACAGTGGAATAATACATAGCAGTAAGAAATGATACAATCATGCAACTTACAACATCATTGATGGAACTAGAAACTATTATGTTAAATGAGGTAAATTGGAAGAAGTATACAGAATGACAGCACTTATTTGAGGTATTTAGAATATATACCATATATACATATAATATTCCTTGAAGAAACACAACAGTCTATATGATAGAAACAACGAAATACTTAGGTGCCAGGGATTAGAGAGGAGACGTGATCAAGTCAAGTGGAAGAGGGGAAACACAAAGCCTCAACTATCTTTACATCATAAAGAAAACTGTAACAATGAAAACAGCGGTTTAGAATGAATGGTGTTCAATCAACCTTTATCCACAGAACCAGGTGCAAAATATGATTGGAAGACAAGACTCCCACTGCAGTGCTTACTATTGATATGTTTTAATGCCTTAATTGTATTAGGTATAAAAATAATTCCAGTTTCATTGTCCACAGTGGTTCTTGGAAATATAGTATGGACACATTATATAATTTATATATAGTAATATATTTAATATATAGTATATTATATAAAAATATATAATAATATATAATTAGTATATATTATTACTCAAAATAATATATAATTTTGCAACTCGGTGCTCAATCATACACTATATACAATGTTTATTATTAGAATGTCTTGGTAAAATACTCCAATTTATCCATTTCCTTTTGATTATATCTTCTATTAGGACCTAAAGCATATAACCATTGAGTCCACTGAAACAGACAACTGCACACCACAGACCTATGTTTCAGGTCCCTCTCATTGAGTACGTTTTTGCAAATTACAATTATCTATTTTCTTTTTTTCTTTTCTCTTTTTCCTTCTATTTTCCTCTCTCCTTTCTCCTTTTTTCAAACTATGTTACTTAAAGCCCATGCTGTCAGTTTCTTTTTAGGTATGGAACCTCAAAGTACAAGACACATCGGAGATACTACAACAACACTGATGGTGAAAAGGACCTACTCACTGTCACTATGTACCCTAAATATTACTGTAAAAGATTTTTAATTTATATTGGTCATAATAAAAACTATTTAAAAAATACTGTCTTTGGGGCCAGAGCGGTGGCACAGGGTGGTAAGGCATCTGCCTTGGTGGCGCTAGCCTAGGACAGACTGGGTTTGATCTCCAGGCATCCCATATGTTATCGCAAGACAGAAGCAATTTCTGAGTGCATAATTAGGACTAACCTCTGAGCATCACTAAGTGTGGCCCCTCCAAAATATTGTCTTTAATATTTATAACCCATATATGAGTGAGATTATTCTATGTATTTCCCTCTACTTCTGACTAATATCACTCAGAAAAATAATCTCTTTGTCCATCCACATATAAGCAAATGTCATGACTTCTTTTTTCCTAATGGCTGCATAGTATTTCATTGCATAGATGTAACATAGAGATTTTAACCATTCCTTTGTTGTCGGGCACCTGAATCATTTCAGGTTTATGCCTATTGTAAATAGTTCTACAATGAACGTAGGAATGCAGAGGGTATTATTTAGATGGTGTGTTTGTGTTCCTATGGTATAGCTCTAGGAGTGATATTGCAAAACTATATGGGAGCTCAATTTCCCATTTTTGAGGAATATTCATATTGCTTTCTAAAAAAGATGAACAAGTCGACATTCCCAATAGCAGTAAATGAGAGTTCCTTTCTCCTAGCACCCAAACTAGCACTGGTTATTCTTGTTCTTTGTGATATGTTCCAGTGTATATAAGAGGAATTGATACCTCATTGTTATTTTGATTTGCATTTCCCTGATGACTAAAGATGTGAAGAAAAAACACAATAGAATAATGCCCTCTGCACTTCTATGTTAATATCAGCACTATTTACAATAGTTAGAATCTTGAAACAACCCCAATGCCTGACAATAGATAAGTGGCTTAAAAAAAAGTTTATATCTGGACTATGGAATACTACACAGCTGTTGGGAAGAGTGAAGTATAAAAGTTGCCTATATAAGGTTGGATGTGGAGACTATTATGTTAACTGAAATAAGTATGAGGGAGAGAGATAAACACAGAGAGTCTCACTCATCTGTGAGCTTTCAGAAAAATATAAGACAGTATAGAGATAATACCCAGAGACAATAGAGGTGAGGGCTAGAAGTCCAGACCATGATATGAAGCTTACTACAAAGAGTGGTAAGTGCAGTTAGAGAAATAACCACACTACGAAGTATCGTGACAAAGATATACAGGTAAATACAATGCCTGTCTTTAAGACAGACAAAGGATAGGGGGAAAGGAAATGAAAGACATTGGTGATGGGAAAGTTACACTTGTGAAGGGGGTGAGCATTTTGTGGCTGAAACCCAATTACAAACATGGATTTTGTATCCATGTTGCTTAATAAATTGCTTTCATAAAAAAATAAAATAAAATTTAATTTGTACATTGGTTGTGTGTGTATGTGTGTGCGGAATCCTTTCTATCAATGAACATCATATAAACACAAAATCTTGGTATCATAGTGGTAACACTTCACAGTATTAATTTTGACCTGTGAATTTAATCTTCAGCTTGATAAAAAATGATTCAAAAGAAGGGCAAGCAGTTAATGACTAAATTTATTGAGCATTTATGTAACATTTTTGGAAACATAAGCAGCAACAACTGTATTATATGAGCAAGGAGAACACAGATTGCTTGATTTCTTCAGTCTGAATGTAGTAGGGGAGAGAAGAGCTGGGGACATTAATGCCCTCAATCCAATAGAGTTTCATTTGTTTTAATAAAGATGCCTATTTAGTAAATCGACACTAGCAGCTCATATAAGATAATGTGCTATTACAGCGAAGAACGATTTACGTTTTAAAAATCTGTTTTGTCAAACCCTATTAAATTATTTCTCATTGTCAAATTGTTGTCATGTTCTTTGTCTACACCAATAATATAAAAATTTTTGATTTGGGAACAATAAGTAAGTAAAATAAGGAAAAGTCATAAACATGTAGATAAAACGATCAACATATAACGAGACAACAAGAGAAACCTTAAAGTTTTCTAGTTCTAAAGGGTCAAATTAAATGTAAGTTTTCTCATTTGTTCTAGTTTTCCATCTGGGATATGCACTGATAATGCTCTACTGGCTTCATGCATTATTAACTAATTAATTAGTTTCTACACTGTGAAAATCTTTGAAATTAAACCTGCCTATGTAAAAGAGCTAGATTTGCAGTTTAAAAGGCTAAACCTTTCAGAGCCATTCTTGCATTTGCTTTCATTTTACTGTAATTATAATTTTGACATATTTAAATTTGAAGGCATTTTGCAAAACACATGATACTATAAAAATGCAAATGTATATATTTAATATGTTCTTTACAGACACATTTTAAAATACTTAAGTTCTAATATTTTAAGATAGGTCAAGTGGAAAGAATGAACACTGTATGTAGCAAATTAAATCACTTATAGTGGACACGTTTACCCCACATATTGAATAATCTTGATTGGAACAATAGAATGAATCTTATTTTGAATTCTTGTAATAGCAGGTTATAGCAAAACAAAGATAGTGTTTAATATACTGTCATTAAAAACACATCTCTTTGATCTTTCAAATATGCATTTTTAGATATAAATATAGTATAGAGGCATAGACTCTGGAAAATTAAACAAGGGATCAGGTTCTCTATTTTTTGCCTAGACTTGACCAGAGATAAGGTTCTTTCATTCTTGCTATTGCAATTTAAAGATACTATTCTGTTACCAAGAACTTAATTATATGATTTAAAAAATAGCATAAACATTTTTCTTTATAGTTATGGGAAATATTTTACTCAGAAAGTCATTTGTTATATAAACTATTTTTCCTAATTAACAAAATAACCACAAGCCACATTAACAAAACCTCAGCACTGCAGTAAAGAAAAATCTGTGTTTTTAAGTGCCCTCAGGGTCATGTTCCAGACTTATCCAAATCACTATAATTAAGAGACAATTGACAACTCAACTTCTTAACAGCCACTTTTTGATTTGCAAAACTTATTGAATCAATTAAACAGATCTAACATAAGAAGCGAATTTAAAGAAACCACATAACAGTAATTTCACCAAATCTCTGTTTAAAAAGTTGATATTTATGTTACTGAAATAAGAAAGCTTATATTAAACTGTAAAACTTGTGAAGTTTTATTGTACAATTAAATATAACATTTAAAAAGAAATATCCTCCATCATGCATCATATTTTGGTCACATCAAGAAAATAGTTTCTTTAATTATAAACTTTCATAGTTTATCTTTGAAAGTACTCTTTGTATTGAAACATTTTCTATTCTTTATCTCATTATTGAATTATAAATTCTAACTCATAATGATAGCTTTAAAATAGCACTTTTTTTCATCATTATTGCATACATTTATTGAACATAAATTATGTAGTAAATATTCTTACTTCTTTGGGCTACCAGGTTAAAAAAAACTAATTTTTCCTCAAAATTGTTTAAAGTTTATTTGAATGTAAGAGAAATAAATTTAAAAATTTAAAAATATAGTGGTTATTATTCCAGTAGCGTTTCTTTTATGCCACACTAGAAAAAGCTTTTAAATCTGAAGAGATGACCATAGGGAACTTGTTCTGAGTTTTTTTTTTAAACAAATAGACATGAGGATAGAATGGAGAAGAGACAATGCTTTTTAGTGTCAACTAAAATGAAAGACTCAATGAAAGTTAGATAAAAAGTTTATTTTATAAATAAGCAAGTATTTAGTCCAGAGAATACAGTATAATACATTTAACACTTAAAGAATTTTTCCAACTCCTGTGGTTCTGAGTTCAGTTTATATATTTTATTACAGAGTAGATATGTGTGAGTAAAAAAAAAACAATTGAGTAATAAATACTACTGCTAACATAGGCTTTTGAGTTTTATATAGAGAATTTATGCTTTCACTATCCCATAAACTCCTAATCTAAAGAATATTGATCCTAATGCTATATAGTGAAAGGTACTTTCAGATTTTGTTTTCTTTATTTCTTATAAAATTAGACTACAGACTGAAGCCCCAATGATTATTGCTTAATTTCCATCTCAATTTACAGTGTTAATTTCTGACAGTGTGTCTAATTTTGTATGAATGATAGTATGTCTGATAGTATGCATTCATATGTACATGGGATAATATGTCTATGCAGAAGGCTTTTTTCTTTTACCTGCTAGACTAGGGACTTAGTGTCCTGTTTATAATATATTCACAAAATTTTCTGAACAAATAAGTAGCATAAAATAAGAAATTACTAAATAACAAATGATATTCTATGTTAAGAAATGACATTTCAATATTGTCTTTAAAGCTGCAGGGAGTGTCTGCAGGACTTTAAAATATTGAATAATATAAGCAGATCTGAATCTTTTAAAAGGTCACTCTAAAAGCAGCATGGAGAATGTATTGTGGATGAATTCTGACTAAAAATGTAAACAAGAGTATTTAGGAAAATTATAAAGTAACCAACTTAACAGATAATGAATGTCAAACTTAGATATTAGCAATAGGAAGAAGAGGAAGTATATACTATAGGTAATAGATTATAACTTTAAATTCCAGACAGACAAATTTTGATTCAGAAATATGGACTTTAGTTACCTGCATAATACAAAAGATATTTGCCCTCAGATCAAACATGTGCATATATTTGGAGCATCAACCAACAAAGATATGGATTCCTGAGGCAACATATGTCTTTACCAAGTGAATGACAACTCCTGGAGGGAGACTACCCAGAAGTAATCAAAAAAATAGTAAGGAAACTCATAAATGTCAACAGAAATTTTATCTAACTGATTTTTCACTGCAATTAATATAGAAAATTTTATGTTTTTATCTTTTACATTTAAGCCATTTAGTAATATATTATTTCTCTATAGCAAGGTACAATAGTACATAATTAGTACACAATAAACATTTATGAACATTTTTAAATAATTTGTGAGGCTGGGGGATAAAATAGCAGATAGAATGTTTGCCCCTGCATTTGGCTGACCTAGATTCAATTCCAGCACTCAACATGCCAGGCAAGTGATATTTGAGTCAAGAGAAAGCCCTGAACATTGCCAGTGTGGTTTTCCTCCTTCCACAAATGATGTTTAAACGTTGTATAATCTGCCAAATTTGGCCATTAATAATGGTTTAAGGGGCTGGAGAAGTAGTGGAGGAAGTAAGGCACTTGCCTTACTTTCTCAAATACCTCAGAAGTGATTGATAAGCACAGAGAGACAAATAAATTCTGAGCACCTCTGTCTGTATCAAGTGAGGACTAATTTTCATGCCTGCCTTGAGAATTTATTTTAATTCCCTGACAACTTTGGTGGTGCCTTTAATTGTTTATGCCTTCAATTTACTGTAGTTTAGCTATCACACATATAATATAAAACTTAATTATTAAAAGTAAAGTGTTTTTCTCATACAGAAATGCAGTCATATTCCTTACTTAGTTGTTATTTCCATATAAGAAGCTAAGAGAAGAAATTGTCAACATTTTTATTTTTAAAACACAAAAGAACCTCAATTATAGAAGTTATGGCTCCTCATTGTTGGCCTGATTTCCAAAAACCACAACCATTATTTATTTTTGTGATGTAAATAAATTTGTGTTGAAAAGGTTACTGGAACACTGAAAAATTATGCTTTCATCAAAATGTCATTTCAAAAAGTTCATTTAAAATATTTTTCTATTTGAAATTGTCTATTTCAATATAATTTTTTGCTACGGCTATTATCAAAAGACAAAATCTCAGCAAAAAGAGTAATTCATGTTTTTCTTGTTTATTCTAAATTATACTACACTACAGTAAATTACATTTAATAATTTCTGTTTTGGGGCCACACCTGGTGACACTCAGGGGTTACTCCTTGCTATGCAATCAGAAATTGCTCCTGGCAGGCTTTGGGGAACATGTAGGATGCGGGCAATCAAACCTGGTTATTCCTGGGTAGGCAAATACTGTGTGCAAGGCAAAAACCTCACCGTTGTGCTTTCTCTTTGGCTCCTTTAATTATTCAAATATCTGTCCTCTTTAATGGTACACAGTGCATAAATATGCATATATGTGTATATATGTGTATCATATATGCATATATTGTGTATGTATATATTGTATATGTGTATATTGTATATCTGTGTATATATATGTTGAGGTTTTTTTTTGTTTGTTTGTTTTGGGGCCACACCTAGTTGCACTAAGCAGTTACCCCTGGTCCTGCACTCAGAAATCACTTGCCAGGCTCAAAGGTCTATATGGAATGCTATGAAATGCCAGAGATTGAATCCAGTTGGCCACCTACAAGGCAAACACCCAACCCGCTGTGTTAGTGCGCCAGCATCCACTTGTAAGTACATTCTTTTAAGTTTTAACAGCTTTAATATTTTAGTATAGACTATATAAATATGGACCCTTGAATGAAAATTATTCTGAATATACTCATTTACCTCTATATGTCACAAATGTATCTGATACCATCTTTGTGATTATACTGTCAGTATAAAATAATTGCATAATTTGCCTTGTAGTTTCAACAATATTTTTTATTTTTATTGAAACCTATCTAAATTACAAGTCTTTCAGTTATATTTAAGGTACATAATGACAGTGAATTAGGGGCATTCCCACCACCAGTGTTATCCTCCATCTGCCCCTATTTCCAGCATGCATCCTATACTTCCTCCCTTTTCCCCCTGAACTACTAATGTAATGGGTCCCCTTTGTATATAACTTGTTGTAGTTTGGGTATCATTATTCTGTTGTCATTGACTATGGGTTTAATATTTATGTCTGATCATTTTTATTTCCACTCAATGTTCATGCAGCTGTTTGCTCCTGGTACCATCCACTATTTTTCCCCTCAATTTATGAGGCTGAACAAGATGATTGAAGTTCTGTGGTTATATTGGAAAAATAGAAAAGAAAGTGAATTAAACTTTCTTTTATAATCTATGTGTAAATAATAATGCTGTATCATCTGCTTTTTAAGAGCTTCTGGGCCATTCTAGCAGTGCTGGGGAGCTTCTCTTGGCTGTGTGCTCAGGGACCACTCTTAGATTATTTGGGGGTCCATGTAGTGCCCAATAACAAAGACAGGCTTAATGCATGCAAAGCATGTGCTACAGCAACCTTTTGAACTCTCTCTCCAACCTCTATTCATTTTTAAATAGTAGCATTTTTTAAACTTGAGTTATTAAATAATTTAAGAATTTATATATTTCTTTAACTACAGTTTTATAGATCAAAAAATCAATTTAGATAGTAACAGTTGAAATAATTCTTTGGTACAAAAAAGATCTATTTGGCAAAATATTTTATGTGGTCTGATTATAAAAATAAATAACAACAAACACTGTGATAAGAATTTTTCCAAGAACCTCTCAGTGTAACAATGTGGCCACTGTGGACCTGAGCACTATAGTGAGGGTTTACCCAGAGAGGCTCTATTGTCACCCAGAAGCTCTAGGTAAAACTTATTAGAAATATATAAGATTAATAAAAAAAGGCATTCTTATACCTTAAATTTATCTATTAATGTTAAAATAAATAAATCAAACAAAATATTAAAATAAATTAATTTATCTATTATTAATTATTGACAATTAATAAATAAATCTTATTTATTTTATATTCACATTCTATACCTTAACATATGGTTATTTGAATTTTTCTCTAAGATTCCGTTTTCTTGATATGATGATATAATTATTTGCTTCTGTGTTAAAAATGATCAACTAGTCGGGGCTGGAGAGATAGCATGGAGGTAAGGTGTTTGCCTTTCATGCAAGAGGTCATCGGTTCGAATCCCAGCGTCCCATATGGTCCCCCGTGCCTGCCAGGAGCAATTTCTGAGCATGGAGCCAGGAGTAACCCCTGAGCACTGCCGGGTGTGACCCAAAAACCACAAAAAAAAAAAAATGATCAACTAGTCACAAAATATACTAAAACAAAAATTATCAATTCAATTCAAATTAAAATAGAATATAAATGAATCATTAGGACAACTTTGGAAAATAAAGTTACTTAATTTTATAAAAAATTCTTAATTTTAGGAGACATCAAGAAAATATGAGCTAACATCAGTATAATTAGAACATATTTATTCTTAGTGGAGAAAAACATAATACTTAACATTTTGTTCAATTTATGTTATAGTGGAAGGATTTGGGTCATAACCAGTGAAGCTCTAAGATATTCTGACACTAGGCATAGTGGTTATCCTGAGTGGAGATCAGGGGTCAAGATCAAATAGGGTTTGTCTGCATGACAATATGTGCCTTAATTTCAGTAATATCTCTCTAACCCTATATTGTATTTTTATAATGTATGTAATGTGAGCTGATTTGATGTAAAATAGAAGATATAAAATGAAGAATGTTAAAAAGTACCTCTAAAATATAGAATTTAAGAACAAAAAGAACACAAATGTAGTCTCCATGTCTGTACCTAAAAAGCTTCATAGACTCACTTTGTTCTTCAAAGAGAACTAAGCTAAGTTGTGAAAAATTATGGGAATTATGGGTACACGGACCATGCAGCTGAAAGTTGACAATCTCTAAAAGAGAAAGCAGGCCAAATCTCTGCCCTGCCAAAGCCAAGCCTGTCTTACCACGTAGACGAAAACATGCCCCATAAAAGCCACAGTATCAACAATAGTGCTTGGAAATGCTGGACAACTTCATTTCTCTTTAATACTGCTATTCCCTTAGGAACATACCTATTTAGACACCAATGTGTATCTGAAGCCACCTAATGTTCAGTAATAAATGAAGTAACAGGGCCGGAGAGATAGCATGGAGTAGGGCATTTGCCTTTCATGCAGAAGGACGGTAGTTCGATTCCCGGCATTCCATATGGTCTCCTGATCCTGCCAGGAGCGATTTCTGAGCGTAGAGCCATGAGTAACCCCTGAGCGCTGCTGGGTGTGACCCAAAACCAAAAAATAAAAATAAATAAATAAATAAATAAATAAATAAATAAATAAATAAATAAATAAATAAATAAAAAGTAACAGAATGTTCCACTAGCTACATGAGCTTACCAAACCTTCAGAAAGTGACTTAAAGGCCTCATTGTGAAATAATAAATTTCATAATTTTTCATTTTAGTTATTTTAAAACAACCATTTTAATTATCTCTCCCACTTACCTGGAAACAAATTTATTATTATCAACTATGCCAACTATGTGATGTATGCTCTTCAAATAAACGTAATTAAATTAAAAAATTAACTAAAAGCAAATATTAAAAGTGACTATCCTCTGAACAATGAATATAATGAAGAGACTCCCTTCATTCTTATGCCTCATTTACTGTTTGGATCTTGGTTGAACTTTCCCTTCTGTATATTCCCTACCTATAAATACGCTATATCCCAAATCTTAAACATAATTCCCTGTATTCTTCTCTAGCACATCATTTCTAAATTTAACTTCTATTATTAAAATACACTCCATCTCTGATCATTTCACCTTGTCTCAGTTTACTTTTTTAATTACTTGATAGTACTGAATTAGTTTCACTTAGTGATGTTCAGAGTTGAAGCTATATAAACTATTTTATTATAAGTATAATATATGAAGAAATATTTTAGGAAATAATTATAATTGGGAATTAGTAATTCTGAATACAGCTGAAAAATTCAATTGATCATAGGAAATTCATGTTCATAAGAATACTCATGAAATTCCATATTTTCCTTCAAAAATTTGGTCTAGATTACAGATAAGACAGAACAAAATGAATGCATCATTTAAAAAAATACAGTCAGAGTTGCCAAAGTTCATTTAAACTGCGTAAAACGGAAAACAGAAACATACCAATGCTTGCTATATATCTGAATGACATATGACATACATTTCTAGGAAGAATGTTTTCTATAAGAAAAATTAAAATGTGAGCTTTTGTTCTTCTAGATATTTTGAATTTCTAAGAGTCTTATCTATAGAAAGGCAGTGTAAAGTGCTTATATTTTACATGTGATTTTGGTGTCAGGTAAAATATGTAATAGAGAAAAGGCAAGAATGGAAAGACACTTGGCTAAGTATTTCAGATTTCTTCCCTTAAATTATGTATGGCTTTACTATACAGTTTTAATTAGTATTTGGTTTATCCTTAAAGCTGTGAGAATCTACTCAAATATTTCTATATAAACCAAATTTATAAAATAATCAACTGACTAAGATAGCTACGTATTTTTAATGTCACAGTTGTTTTTAATTCTAATGGGGGTCAGAGTGATAGTGTAGCTTGTATGGTGCTGGCCTTACATGATGTCTACACAGTTTGGATGCCCTGTATGTACCCCATCAAGATCCTGAATCCATCTGAGAACAAAGTCAGGTGTAACACCTGAACAATAACATGAGGTGTGACACAGAAACAAAGATTTCTCAATGAAAAACATTAGTTAATAAGAGTCTCTAAAAAACAAACGGCAATCATCTTAATTCCCCATTAGGAACAATATGCAGTATTTTTATAGACCAGAAATGTGCAAGCATCTATAAAACCATCTTCAAGAAGTGCCTGTTTTCAAAACTTAAGCAAAATTTAAAATATGATGTATTCAAATTTATCAGTATTTTCTATAAATCTCTAGAATCCACCTGCTTCCAAATTTATTAGCCAATTACAATATTACATTTCGGATCACAGTTATAGTAAAAGGGATTGGAGCTTATGCTTTGCACAAAGGAGTCCCAAATTATATCCTACATGTTCTACATGTTCCCTTATATATTGCCAGGAGTTACTCCCAAGCACCAAAGTGGGAGTAACTAAAAACTGCTAGGTCTGATCCTCAAATTAAAAAAAAGTAGAAAATTTAATATCATATTTCTGTCAAGCAATCAACATAATTTTTTTCACTGTAGCCACTGATGGGAATTTTCTTATCAAAATTGTTTTTATATACCTGGAGAAAAGTGTTCACTATATCAGATTTCAAAGCTGGCAATCTACACTGCTGTAGTTTGTTTATTTATTAAATATTTATTGGTCTATGGTAGAAAAATAGCTTATTATGAATTAATTGAATATTTTTGATAATTTAATAAGAATGAGGTATTGATGAGGCTATAACACTTAATAGTATTATAAAACTTGGACTAATGATGAAATAATAATTTATTAATAGATTATTATATAAGAAACAACATCTACCATGGAAATATGCCCAAAATATAACCTCATTTAATATTTTCATATTTTAACTATCCATGAAAAAGAGAACTTCAACAATTTTCGTTAATATATCTGCCAGCATAAACAACCTTGCATAAACGTGAAATAAATAATCAATATTGCATAATTACTAGTTTCCAATATTTATTTTGAATTATGGGGCTACACTTGGTGATGCTCCTCTTAATTATGGTTTTGCATTCAGGGATCATTCCTGACAGGACTTAGGGGACATGTGCCTAGGATTAAAACCAGGTCAGCTGGTTAAACACAAGCACCTGACCCACTAAAACCATATCTCTAACTCTCTCAAGCAGTATTTTTAGATTATTTTGAAACTTTATATTCACTTTAGTTGTTTTCTACACTAATTCTGAAATGATACTATCAATATTTACTATTCTTCTATAATTAATTTTTTATATTTATGCACACATTTATTAATAGAAATATTCAATTGTTCCTGAGGCAAAAACACTGAATAACTCATGAAATGATGTTTCATTCAAGGCATAGGCCTATTGATGGGCATTGTTTTTAATTTCTGGTATGATTCTGCCAAATGATTTTACTGTAGCAATTCTAGGCATTATGAGCTGTGTAATGATTATCACACTCAGTTCAGACTTTTGTTCTGTTCCAAACTGGTTCAAAATCAAGTGGTAAACCATTAAGTATACCACCTAATATCTAAGCTGTATAAATTGTTTAATGATTCTACTGAACCAAATAAGGTATATATACTTATTGCCTTTCTAGGATCTGCAGCCTGTCAAGAGAAGGAACCCACACACATGATCTATATAAAAAACAACAACAACAACAAAAAACAAACTTAAACCAAATTGTCAACATTGTTAAAGTCTATATATTTTGTGTGGGTTTTTTCCTTAGTAAAGCAGAGGGTTCAGTTTGTACCATATTGGTATATTATTTTGATCTGAAATGATCTTTGCTGCAGAAGTCCCATTATGTTGCTCTTTCATTGTGAGAAAATTGCTCTTTAGCTAGGTAAAGCCCATGTGAAGACTACTTCTCAAATTTGAGTATAAACTACGCAAGTAATTCTCATATGATTATGTAAATTATACTGATAAAAAGGACTTAAAAGTCTGGAATTATTACAAAAGAAATATCAAGTGAGACACTCTATGAAGCTTATATTATTAGAGAAACATAGTTATGCAAAAATGGTAAATCCTTGAGGCATTTGTACAGGTAATAATTTGAAAAAATATTGTATAAGTCATAATGAACTACTCTTGGTTAAAATTTTTTTGTTGAAGAGTTTTGCTTATTGGTTAAAGAATTGTAAATAATATATATCCAGACATAGAATTAATATAAATTGTTCAGTTTATCATTTGAAGAAAAATATCTTGACAGTTTGAACATCTGAGTCTCTCATAAAGTAGTCAACTATAATACTTGATTTAATGTAAATAATTTATCTTTTTAGCATTGGCGAGACTGATGAAAACTGTGGTGAGAAACTGAAATTTTATTTCATAAAAAAAGAAGAGTAGAAGAACCAAAAGTTTGTGATAGTCCAGAATGTATGTATAACTTGATATTTTAATAAGTGTTTATAACTTATCTATATATGTGAAAAAGCTATTTTCCTTTAGTTAAAACTGTTGCAGTTACTTGAAATCTGAAAATCCCTTAACATCACGACAAGCCAGTTGTGGAGACAGTCATCATTGTCAAGTCAAAAGTGAGATACAATTCATGAGATGCTGTGTCTACTGTATTCTAAGTTTGTGTAATTAAATTTATAAAAATACATTGCATTTCTCATTCTAACATGTGTAACTGCATCTTGAGATTTTAAGTAAAATTCAAAATAAAAACACTTTTTAATATAGTTTTCTGCTTCAAAGTAGCTAAAATTATTTACAAATTAAAAAGTACTAAACTCTTTTTTTCATTAGGTTCAGAAAGCTGTTTAAGAGTAGGCACAGTTCAAGTATCCATAATCTCTTCCTCCTCTCTATGATCTATAGAGAATGTGAGTTTAGTGAGTGGAACCCTATTTATTTATATTTTTTAATTTTTTCTCTTTATTTGAATATCTTGATTACATAAATGATTGTGATAAGGTTTCAGTCATATAAAGAACACCCTCTTTACCAGTGCAACATTCCCGCCACCAATGTCCCAAATCTCCCTCCATCCCACCCCACCCCCACCTGTACTCCAGACAGGCTTTCCAGTTCCCTCATTCATTCACTTGATTATGGTAGTTCTCAGTGTAGTTATTTCTATAACTGTGCTCACCACTCTTTGTGGTGAGCTTCATGGAGTGAGCTGGTGTTCCAGCCCTCCTCTCATTGTCTCTGAGGATTGTTACAAAAATGACTTTTATTTTTCTTAAAACCCATAGATGAGTGAGACTATTCTGCGTCTCTCTCTCTCTTTCTGACTTATTTCACTGAGCATGCTAGATTCCATGTACATCCATGTATAGGAAAATTTCATGACTTCATCTCTCCTGACGGCTGTATAATATTTCATTGTGTATATGTACCACAGTTTCTTTAGCCATTCGTCTGTTGAAGGGCATCTTGGTTGTGTCCAGAGCCTGGCTATTGTGAATAGTGCTGCAATAAATATAGGTGTAAGGAAGGGGTTTTTGTATTGTATTCTTGTGTTCCTAGGGTATATCCCCAGGAGTGGAATAGCTGGGTCGAATGGGAGCTCAATTTCCAGATTTTGAAGGAACCTCCATATCGTTTTCCATAGAGGCTGTACTAGATGGCATTCCTAGCAGCAGTGAATAAGAGTTCCTTTCTCTCCACATCCCCGCCAGCACTGATTGTTCTCATTCTTTGTGATGTGCGCCAATCCTGTGGTGTGAGGTGGTATCTCATCGTTGTTTTGATTTGCATCTCTCTGATAATTAGTGACGACGAGCATTTTTTCATGTGTCTTTTGGCCATTTGTATTTCTTTTTTATCAAAGTGTCTGTTCATTTCTTCTCTCCATTTTTTGATGGGATTAGATGTTTTTGTTTGTTTTTTTTTTTTTGTAAAGTTCTGTCAGTGCCCTGTATATTTTGGATATTAACCCCTTCCTTATCTGAAGGATGTTGGGTGAATAGTTTCTCCCACTCAGTGGGTGACTCTTGTATCCTGGGCACTATTTCTTTTGAGGTGCAGAAGCTTCTCAGTTTAATGTATTCCCATCTGTTAATCTCTGCTTCCACTTGTTTGGAAAGTGCAGTTTCCTCCTTGAAGATACCTTTAGTCTCAATGTCATGGAGTGTTTTACCGACATGTTGTTCTATATACCTTATGGTATAAGGAACAAGACTCATTGTTTCTAAGAATGCTGAGATTAAAGAGGACATAAGCAGTAATGAAAAGTAGAGAGAAAATCTCCAAGATACCTTGTATTCACCAATTCTACAATTTTAAAAGTACATATGGTAAAGATAATTCCACACATTTGGTTTTGTGGATATATATGTTGTTCCTTTTTTCTTACCCTACATTACAGTGGCAGTCATAAAAGTGGTCTGCTTCTTTCAGAAAGATCAGTTCCAACTATCATTGGCTTGCTGTGACTATAACACACAAGGGCCCAGGTAGAGAGTTGGTGGTGGCAGTTTGATTGCATCAATCTGACCAAACTATTTTAACTACTCTCTATGGTTTTTCTCACTGATTTCAACAGATCTTCAGGTATATCCTTTTGGACTACTTATCCTTTTTTGTTTGTTTTGTTTTGTTTTGGGGGGCCACATCTGTGACATTCAGGGATTACTCCTGGCTATGCACTCAGAAATCACCCCTAGATTGGGGGGACCATATGGGTCGCTGGGGAATTGAACCCTGGTTCATCCTAAACTAGCGTTTGAAAGGCAGACGCCTTACCTCTAGCGCCACCTCTCTGGCCCTTGCTCATCCTTTACCTTGTTTACCTGTTTCTTTTACCTGGCCCTCAATCTGACCTTACCCTGGTCCCAAACCCAGTTCTCTCTCCCTTATTCTTCCTCTCCAGGCTTAGGCGTTTTTCATAAGAACCTTGGCTTCTTTATGTAAAAAAAGGCTTGAAGTATCTTGTCAGAGTCCTGCCTGCTTGGCCTCCAACAAATCAAAGACCTCTGTAGACTCTGGCAGTTGACACCTCGAAAAATTTTACCTTGAACACTCTTTGTATTAATGCAAAGTATCAATATTAAATTTTTGTTATTTTTAGGGGGGTCATTGTGGGCCAAACCTGACTGTGCTCCTAACTCTGTACACAGGATTGACTCCCAGTGGTGCTCTAGGGACCATTTGAAAGGCGTGGCTTCAAATTAGAGTTGCCTCAATTGGTTAATAATAGCTCTAGGCACCGTAATATTAGATTTTTCTGATCGTTTTATTTTTGGACCACATGCTCATGTGCTGAGAGCACATTCCTGGCTAGCTCTCTGTTCAGGAATAATTAATGATGGAGCTCAGGGGACCATATGTACTTCTGGAAAATGAAACGGTCATCTGTGTACAAGACAGGTGTCCTATCTGCTGTACTAAATGTCTGAAAGCCTCTCTAGCTCTCTACCCTCATGAATAGATTTTTTTTCACTCTCTAGCAGAAGTCTATGGACTCTACTCATAAATGTAATAGCCTAAAATGTCATCTACACTTTTTTCATAGTATCAAAACTATTAATTTTTAAGCCAGTAAAGGGAGATGAATAACTATAATTGTTGCAAGTTATATAAAAGAAATTGACTCTTCATTGTGTATAATTTACCTAAAAATAAAATGCTTCCTTAAGAAAATCTATCTGGATTGGTAAATATGATTTATTGAATATAATGTTTGAAATGAATAAATTATATAAAATGAAGAAACAAACTTCGTTGTTGTTGTTTTTTAATTTTTGGCCCTGATTCATTATCACTATTACCTTAAAAATTACTGTGACAGATTTGTTATTCACTTTGGTCACAAAAAATTATTTAAAAAAATTTTGGGGTGAGGGTAGGTTGGGCTACATCTGGTGAAGTGTTTATACCTTGATGTGGATATAGGGATTATTATGGGTAGTACTCATCTGAAAATCTGTGATGCTGGGGATTTAAGCTTACTAAATGCAAGTCAAGAATCATATCCACTTTAATATTTCTATGGCCCATTATATAATGTATAATATATATTATGTTATAGAAACATAGTATGTGGGGCCAGAGAGATGCATGGAGGTAGGTCATTTGTCTTGCATGCAGAAGGTCATTGGTTCAAATTCTGGCATCCCATATTGTCCCCCGAGCCTGCCAGGAGTGATTTCTGAGTGTAGAGCCAGGAGGAACCCCTGTGACACCCCCCCAAAAGAAACATATGTTATGTAGTATGTTATATAAAACATAATATAAAAGTGTATTTTAATATACATTTTAAATATTTCACTTATATTTTATAAAATACATTATACAAAATATAAATATGAATATAAAACATATATTATAAAATATAAGTGAAGCCCAAAGAAGCAATCTTATGTAAAATGATAGAAGAAAAGAAGTTTTTTTGTGTGGTACATGTCATTTAGCAGAAGATAATGAAATGTGAAATGTGATTAGAGAGTGGAAATGGAATTTGGGCCCTAGAGACAGACAACAAACAGCAAACATATGATAGGGTAGAGTTCTGAGTAAGGTTTGTCATATAGCCCAAACCATTTATATATTTATTTCTATTTTCCTATTATTGGTGTCAGTTAACACTTATGCAAATATAAATTTATGTTGGCTGTGAATATGACTCACATGTAGACTATAGAATTTTTATGTGCTAACTTGGACTTGATTTCTGGTAGCACCAAAACCAAAATCAGCACAGATTACAATTTCTGTATATTTGCAAAGATATAGGTGTGCCCATCTCTTTGTAAAGGAGCAAATAAGTGAACTATTCTTATGTGCTTAATCATTTGCCTTAACTTCAAAATATCTTTATGATAAAGTAATATTATTGAGGATGGCATAGTGATTACAATGAAACTTAAAGAGTATGCCTTCCATGAAGCTGTACATATGAACAGGTATAATGAAGGGGAATGTGAAAAAAATCAGAAGACAAGATATTAATTTTCTTAATGCAATTACTGAAACACAATGTTTCATATATTTTAAATTTTACTACATTTGGAAAACTACTAAAACATTGTTCTACTGAGAAGTAAGCAAATATTATTTACTGACATAGTTTTAGTTAAATTTAGATTATTTTTTAAATAAGTATTAGGCTAATTTTTTTTATTTGTAACCATTTGCCAGGTTTATGTTTATTTTATGTATGATTTGAGGAAGCTGCATCCATTTTTTTACCATATAAAATTTTGATCCTATCCTATACATTAAAATAGTAACTTAATAATTGCAATTTTTTTTGAAATTCATAAGAATTTGTGTTCTACTTCTTTCTTCCCTAAGTAAAGAGGAAGATTATGTGTGTCCTCAGAGAGGGCTGCTGTCAATGCTGAGTTTTGGAAAGTTCATGTCACACAGTGACTTTTATATTATATTGTAATAGCTGCTTTCAAGAAATATGATTGATTAGGGCTTACTAAAAATTCCAGTGTCAGTTGCAATCTTAAAAGCAACCATTTCCCTGTATTTGTAAAAAAGAAAGGAAAAAATCTTACTTTAGAACTTGACATTCCTTTCTCTCTTTTAAAGACTATCTCAAAATTGCGAGAATGAAATGGCTGATGTTTAACTTATATTTATTCATATTTCTCACAAACACAAAATTTCATTTTACATTAAAAAGTAAACAATAGACTAATCAATATTTTAATGTATCATTCTGTGTGGTTAAAGTTTTTAATTTTAATCTAAATGTTACGGTTTTTAGTGCTGTTTGTCTATGTGCTTTATTTTGTTTGTTTTATGACTGTTGGCTGATTTCTTGTCTGCTTTTGGCTACCCTTCAAGATCATTTAAAAATTGCTTTCTTTCCTGAAGATATATTTTCTATTTTTGAAGTCAAATTAGCTTCATTTAAACATAACTCGATAATAATCTGGCAAAGTAGCAAAAGATTAGTGGTTGTAAAAACAATATAAAAATAACTTTTAAAAGTAGTTCTAAAGTATTAAAATACTATTAAAAGTACTATTAATCAAAGTAATTCTGACTCTCATCTTAAAGAATTAGATCTTTAATGAGATTGTTTTAAAAGTAAAGACCCAGACCTAGCTGGAAACTATAGTACTTGACCTCCTCAAGTTGTGACAGTGGCATCTCTGGTACAAATTCATGTCACGATGTATGGTCTATTAAACACTGGCAGGGTATCTCTCCTGAGCACAGAGGAATAGTCCCTGAGCACTACTGGACAGTGTAACCAGTCTAAAGTGAACAAAAAGGCTGTCAGTTTGATTAAATAGAAATTGCCAGTGTGAAAATGTCCAATTTAATTGTTGGCTTTGAACCTTTACACTTTAGAGAAAAATAACAAAACAATAAAGGTTTGGAATTAAATATTAAACATAATTATTTCAGTGTGAGAAAGAAAATATTAGAGTGACCAGCAAACAACTTTCTGAAACAAAGGTAATGTTCTACTACTGAAAAATTTGCTCCTTATTTACAGAACAAATAGGAGTGACTGTATGAAGGAATTATTTTTTTCAATGTTGCAATAGATGGTGATTCTAAGATGATATCTTGAGGGGCCGGAGAGATAGCACAGTGGTAAGGCATCTGCCTTAGATGCAGAAGGACTGTGGTTCAAATCCCGGCATCCCATATGGTTCCCTGAGCCTGCCAGGAGCGATTTCTGAGCACAGAGCCAGGAGTAATCCCTGAGCACTGTTGGGTGTGACCCAAAACAATTTAAAAAATTTAAAAAAGATGATATCTTGAGGAATTATGACACACTGCTGTATTTTGAAGAAATAGAATTTACTGGTGGGCATTATATAGACACTTAATAAATTTCTTTTTAAAAGTCAGTTTTGAATTGAAGAATCAGATTATTAAGAATTTGACTAAAGTAAAGTTTTCAGATTAGCAAGGTATTATTAAGTGTCTGAAAAATTGTATTAAGAACCAAATGTTAAATATCGTTTCAAAAAATTGTAAAATTAACCTTTACTTTGTAGGTTTTCACTGAAATAGAATCACTTTACTTATTTATGTCTTTTCAATGTACAATAATTTTATAAGATGCATAAAATATTAGTATTTGAACCATAAATTTTAAAAAATGTTTTGATTTTTTATGTTATGAAACAAAATATTTTAAGTAATGAATATGGTAATTGATATTTAAATAAAATTATGCCAGATGTCTTTGTATTTTGCTAAGGTAGCAAATGAAACAGCATCACTTGGACTGATGGGAATAAGCAAATGATATTTAACATATAAACAGTATATATTTGGAGATAATTAGTATACTCTATATATACTATATATATCCATGTCTTCATACATCATATTACATAATCTCATTTTAAACAAAGAAATATTAAGTTAAAGAGGGGAAATAAATTGTAATATGTTATCAGAGAGCTAGATCCATTATGTAGACTTAAGATCTATCTTCTCCCAAAAACATATCTGGTCTTCCACAAAAAATGTGAAATACAACTCAATGTTTTTCACAAAACTCATACTAATCTTCAGAATCCTCTTGCCAAGATGACGCATTTTGTGATTTCAGAAAATTGTTCTGTTTGAAACATATGGAAACTTAATGAGAATTTAGAAGACTAAACAATGATTAATGTTATTCTGCAGTACAAATGGATTGGTTGGACCACATAATTTTACTGCAGCAAAGTCCCTTTAACGTTGGTAGATATATTCCAAAAACTAAAATGCAAGTAAATTTCCCCATACAAATTCTTCAGTAACCATCATTCATCATTCATCTTGAGCACATCACAGGACAGAACATTACTTTTGGGAGTAACTCAAATAAATGTTAGAAACTATTTTGGTAGAGCTTGGGACTCACCTAGCTGTGCTCAGGGCTTACTAAATAGATCCTAGATCAATTCCTGGATACTGCTGAGTGTGGCCCCAAAATAAAATAAAATATAAGTTGAAGTGAAAATATAGGATTTAATATTTTCTACCAACAGAGTAGTATTACATCATGGATATATTAAGAGGTTTTATTCACTGTATGTCATTGATATTTTGGGTACAATTCAGTATGTTTCTCCTTTGGCTTTTGGGTCATATAGAGTCATATAGGTCTTTCTCCTGACTCTGAAGTTAAGAGTCACTCTTGTGGATACATAGGGTACCGTATATGGTTCTCATGATCATACTCAGTTGAGAGATAGAAGACAAGATTTTGATAGGCTCTACAATCTTTCTGGTTTCAAATTCAATCTCTCTGGATTTCAAATTTTAGATATTATGAATAATTATAGATTGGATATATTTTTGAAGTAACCGTTTTGTAGGGGAGAAGGAACTTCCCAATCAATGCTAAGGAGTTCCAGTGATTTTTTTTTAACCACCTGGGGATGTGATTCAATATGAGTGGTACTGCTTGGCTTTGCAGTATTTGAGATCTTCCAGGTCACTTAGGCCCCTACAGCAGTTCACTAAATTTGCACCCTGTAGATATTCAGAAGATTACATTGTGTCTAGGATCAAAAACAGGTTTACAGTATGCAAGATATGTGTTCTAACCTTTATATATTTCCATTTCTCAGATCTCCATACTAAAGGCTTTTATTTGTTTTCCTGAGATTAAATATTAAGGAATTCTAGTTTTGAATTTAACATCCATTGTCCTAGGTTAATAACTTTCTGATGTTTATCTTGCCTTTTCCAACATAACAATTTTATTAAAATGAAACCTTATCATTCACTGACATATATTTATCTTCTTATTTCCGTCCCAATTTTTTTTCTTGAGACATTGTGTGCTTGGATTTAATTAAAGTCTCACTTAGTATGTTAATTATCTTATTTTTGTCATCTTAAAACTTAATAATTATGCTTCACATATCTTCAGCTAAGTCATTAATATAAAAAATGATTGTTGATAAAATGAGGTGCTTTTATCCCAGGGATTTCACAAAATGATTTGTATCATTAAGATGAAAGTGATAATATTAGATGATGACTTTACTTACATAAAGTTTACCT
Organism: Suncus etruscus; assembly: GCF_024139225.1. Lineage (NCBI taxonomy): Eukaryota > Metazoa > Chordata > Mammalia > Eulipotyphla > Soricidae > Suncus > Suncus etruscus. The sequence continues at coordinate 62,042,426 of NC_064851.1, read as the reverse complement.
GTAATATAGGACTAAAGTCAACTTTACAAACATTTTTAATATTAATTGACTTATACAACTAAGTTTTAATGTTAGAAGGAATGAGAGTTACTTACAATAAGAAGTTTAATAATAATAGTCTAAGGCTTATGATTAATATCACATTGCTATGTCTTACAGTTTATACCTTATAAATAATTTTTGGGTTATGCAAATATACATGAAAAAAATAGTTCTTCAAAGAAAAAGCAAATAAAAATGGTATTGGGCACAAAACAATAATAGCATAGGTAGGATGCTTGCCTTGCATGAGGCAACCAGATTCAAACCCCAGCATACCTTATAGTCACTGAGCACTCTCAGGAGTGATAGTTGAGTGCAGAGTCACCAGGAATCACCAAAGAGCAAACCAAAAAGTAGTGCTTTTTGCTTGATCTTCCAGCTTTTACACTTGAAAATGCTTTTCAGAAAAGCATTTTGTGAATCAGGTTTTGTCATAGAACTGCTTTTAACATGTATGTTTTCAAAATACATTGTATGACTTAAACCAAACAATGAGCAAATTTGTAAACATGGTGCTTAAATAAAAAAAATTTAAAAATGTCATGACTATGATCACTCTTCTTAAGTACTAATATGTTACCTGTTTTCTACCAAAAGTTGAATTTAAGCAGGATATGACACTTAGTTTACTGAATAATTACCAAATATAATGTCCTACTCTATCTGAGGTAACTATTTTTTCAGTTTTTCTATTATTTTGAAAACACACATACTAAAAGCATCTTCCCTGTCACCACCACTGATGTTTCCCATTTGCCTTCCACCCCTACCTCTCCATCCTTGCCTTCTCTAGTGCAAAGAAATTACTTCCTCTCTCATTCTTCCCCACCTTTCCTATTTGACTCTGTGATTTGTGCTATTGTTAATGAAGGGGTACCTGGTCTGTGAATTTCTCTGCTTTCAGTGTGGAATTCTTGGACACAGTGACCAGGTCTATCTATCATTGTCCTAGTAGACCCTTCTTTACTCTAGCTACACTAATCACTCTTTGTGGCAAGCATTCTACTCTGGCCTGGACATTGTGACCTTTGTATCTAGGTCTTATTACCATACTTTCTCTTGCTATTATAACTCACAAAGCAATGAGATTATCATATCTATTCCTCTCCCTTTGACTCATTTTACTCAGCATAATAGTCTCCATGTCCATCCATGTATAGGCGAATTTCAGTCATGACATTTTTAATCAATGCATTTTATCCTCTGCTCAGACAAATAAAACTAGGCTATCAGGAAATTTTACTTCATTGAATTTTAGCTGAACATTTGACAAGTCTCTTGATTATCAATGTTTTAAAATAACTCTGGGCTGCTAAGAAATGTCATTAACAATTAAATTATGCTTCCAATAGAATTTTGATCATTTCATTGAGACAAAAGTAGATGTGATTATGACTGGGTCATAGATATAATATAAATTTTTAAAGTATTTTACTTTTATTTTTGAATTGATAATATATTTGCATATTTTGTGTATAACGTATATTGGTTATTCTATCATAAAAGTCATAAAACTGAAAACAAAATAATAAGTAAAATTGAAAACAATGAGGTAAAAGTTGAATAAGTGGTATTTATGAACATAAAAAGTATTCAAATAAAAAATTTATTAGTAAGGGCCGAAGCAGTGGTGCAAGCAGTAAGGCATCTGTCTTGGCCATGCTAGCCTAGGACAAACTGCAGTTTGATTCCAGGATGTCTCATATGGCCTCCCAAGCCAGGAGTAATTTCTGAGCCCATAACCAGGAGTAAGTAATTTCTGAGCATCACCGGTATGGCCCAAAACAAAAAAATAAAAAACAAAAACAAAAAATATATATTAGTAATAATTTGAATGCTGTCTTTCAAATTGTCCTGCAATTTATTTCATTGTTAATTAATATTTCATGGGATAAAAACTGTATTTCTGTGTTTATACTCTGTAGTGGAGTCCATAAAGCTGCATCTTAATTTTTTTTTATTTATTTTTTTTTATTTATTTATTTTTTTATTTTAATTATGACAACAAAGATGCAAAGAAAGAGGACAGGGTAAAGTTACAGTGGAAGCCCAATCACCCATAAACAGGATTCTCAGTAGTCCCATCGATGATATCCCAGCCTTATACTTTCAGCCAAAGAACATTAAGAAAAACAAAACTGAACCCATGTACCATACAATTACTTTGTCCCTCAAATCCCCCGTTGTAGTACATATTATTTCTTAGCAGCACACCATATAATCTAAAGATATTAGACTTATGTAACTCTTTAAACATTGAGGGCAAAGTACATTTATCTAGATCCATGCACATGCTTACTAGTTTAAATTAACCTCAAAAGTTTTAGTGGGTTGTTTTTCTTAAGGATTGGAGTCAAGGGACCATAGTAAAAAACGATATTAAAGTGGCATTTGTTTGCATAGGCCCACCAAAACATAAGGGACATGGAAAGACAAATTATGGTCTAAATAGATGGAGACCCTACCCCTGAAGTTTCCTGGCACAGGACTGACTCTAGGCTCCAGGCAAACTAGTTTGTCCAATTCAAGTCATCGTCTGTAGTGGCAATACACCTCCATTCCTCACATAGTCTCTGTTGTTGGTATCATGCTTCTGTATTAAAGATCCTGGAGTCTACATGTCTCATATAGCAGTCAGGATGATGCAGAGCATTCTCTCGTTTCATCTCACACTTAAGAGGCAATAGAGAGAACCATGTCCTGTAGAGCGGGTCATTGTTGTTGTCACGTCTTATCGCAGGTCATTGTTGTTGTCACGTCTTCTCAGTGTAAACGGAGGTGTCTTTTTAGGAGGTCGATGTCAGACCCTTGGTAGTGTCTTTCCTGGTAGAGGACTGCTTCCAACTGTTGCTATAAAAGACCTTGGATGTTTCGTAGATAGCGTGCCTGGTTCCAGTGTGAATGGAGAATGCCCATTCATCTGAGGCCTGTGCCAGTCATTATATCAATGTTCAGGGTGTAAGGTACATTGTAATGAGATTTATTAGATAATAACTAATCTGTATGTATAGTGTTTTCCCATTTTAATGTGTCTATGCAAACAAGGATCAATGCCATGAAGCGTTATTGGTGCATTTGGAGGCAATAGGAACAAGACCAGCAATTTCCATGACATAGTTCAATCATAGGCATCAAACTGAGGGACAGTTCCACCAACAATCCTTACTATACAGTTTACAAAGAAAAGACAAGATGAAAAGTGGATAGAAAAATGATGGTAGAAGAATATATAGAGAGTTACAGTAGTTAAAGAAAATAATCATAAAATATTCAAAATATATGTGTTCAATATGTGTTCGATTTATGTCCTTCTAAATAGTTCTGAGATTTGTAAGATCTACTGTATGTCTTTGGACAGAGATTAAAACTGTTTGTTACTGAAGGTAAGAAGGGTAAATCAGGGGTACTGGTGGTTGGGAGGAGCATAAGTTCGCGCGGGGGCGCTAGCCCCCGCGCGGTTTCAAAATGTAGACTGGTATGAAATTGCCAGTGACAGCCTGAGTATAGCTGAGCAGTTATCTGCCACCCCCCAGATCAAACGCCACCCCCTAAGCCAACCCTGGAGCAGGTCTGGGAGTGGGGAAAAACCCAGGGTGCCCCATCAGCTGGAGATCTGGAGGAAAGGGGGAGAGGGGGGCTGGGTGACCCAGGTCCGGGGCCCCCCCTACCCTAGGCCAGGCCAAAAGGCCGCTGGCACATGCGGAGGTCTGCCAGCTGCCCGCCCGTGCTGCTAAAAATCCTGCTCCAGGAAGGGAGAGAGAGACCCTCCCAAGCCTGAAGGACAGGGATTTAAGCCCAACCCAGGCCGGTCCCCAGACCCGGCCTGGGAGTGGGGAAAAACCCAGGGTGCCCCATCAGCTCCTCCAGAAACCCACCTGGAGATCCGGAGGAAAGGGGGAGAGGGGGGCCGGGTGACCCAGGTCCAGGCCCCCCCTACCCTAGGCCAGGCCAAAAGGCCGCTGGCACATGCGGAGGTCTGCCAGCTGCCCGCCCGTGCTGCTAAAAATCCTGCTCCAGGAAGGGAGAGAGAGACCCTCCCAAGCCTGAAGGACAGGGATTTAAGCCCAACCCAGGCCGGTCCCCAGACCCGGCCTGGGAGTGGGGAAAAACCCAGGGTGCCCCATCAGCTCCTCCCAGAAACCCACCTGGAGATCCGGAGGAAAGGGGGAGAGGGGGGCCGGGTGACCCAGGTCCGGGCCCCCCCTACCCTAGGCCAGGCCAAAAGGCCGCTGGCACATGCGGAGGTCTGCATCTTAATTTTTTCAATAAATACCAAAACTAAAACCTTTTTTTAATAAGATCTATTTAGAATATCATGAAATATAGAGTATAACAAATTGTAAAGATAAATGATCATTTTTGTCATTTTCTAATTCCATGTAAAACAATACTATTTTTTTTGGTGAAGCAAGATAACTTTTGAAACATATTAGAAAGATAGGAGGAAATATAGGGAAGAAGTGTACACTAAGAAAGCACAGGCTTCTTCAAGAGTGAAAATGGGCAAGCAATGTAGAGAAAAGCAAATGAAATACATGATCAAAAGGACAAATGAGTGAGATTAAAGCAGTAGTGAGGAGGTAGGAGTGAAAGGAAATGGGAGACATAGTGATGGTGATAAGAAAGGTACACTGGTGAATGACAGTGTGCATTGTATGACTTAAACACAACAATGAACAAATTTGTAAACACACTGCCAAATAAAAATATTAAAAACTGTCATGACTCATAATCACTCTTCTTTTTTTATTTATTTTATTTATGAGAACAATGATGCAAAGAAAGAGGACAAGGTAAAGTTACTGTGGAAGGACAATCACCAATAAACAGAGTTCTCAGAAGAAATCTCCTTGCTGAGACCTTAATTTTGAACATAAAGTCAAGGAACATTAACAAGAAATAAAACAGAACCCATATACAATTACTTTGTCCCTCAAGTTTCCAGATATACATTATAACATTTCTTAGTGGTACACAAAGCAATTTAAAGCCAGGATATTTGTGTAACTCCTGAAACATTGAAGGCATAGTATTTTTTACATTTCCATGCATATGCATATTAGTTTATGTTAACCTCAAAAGTTAATAGTTTTTTTTTTTAATTTAAGGTTTAGAGTTAAAGGAACAAAGTAAAAACGGTATTAGAGTGGCAATTATTGTTTGCATAGGCCCACCAAAATATGGGTGACATGGGAAGGAAAAGCCTTGGCATAAATACAAGGAGACCCTACCCCTGAAGTTTCCTGGCTTAAGACCAGCTCTAGGTTCCGGTAGAATAGTTTGTCTAATCCAAGTCCTTGTCTGAAGTGCCAGTAGAGTTTTATTTTTCAAACAGTCTCTTGTTGGCAAAAGATCCTGGAATATGCATATACTACATTGAAGTCAGGATGGTGTCGAGCATCCTCTAGTTTCACCTCAAAATTAAAGGGCAATGCAGAGAGCCTTGTGCAGTAAGCAGGGCATTATTGTTGTTAAGCCTTCTCAGTGTAAAGGGAAGTCTCTTCTGAGTAGGTCAATGTCAGATCAGCGGTAGGGTCTTCCCTGGTACAGGATTGCTTTCAGGTGATGTTATAGACAATGTTGGATGTTTTGTAGGTGGCTTCCCTAGTTCAGGAATGGAGAATGCCCATTTTCTGAGGCCTGTGCCAGGTCATTATGTCAATATTCAGGTGTAAGGTCCAATTGCACTACAAGTTTTGTGTGTTCCCATCTCTATTAGATAAGAACTTATTTGTATGCATAGAATTTCACCATTTTAATGTGCTGGGGTGACCCAAGTCCCACTTTTTAGATAAGCTATTTGCATATGTATGAAAATTATTTTTTAGTATTTTTTTATTTATTTAAACATCTTGATTACAAATATGATTGTGATTAGGTTTCAGTCAAGTAAAGAACACCCCCTTCACCAGTGCAACATTCCCACCACCAATGTCCCAAATCTCCCTCCATCCCACCCCACCCCCACCTGTACTCTAGACAGGCTTTCCAGTTCCCTCATTCATTCACATGATTATGGTAGTTCTCTCTGTAGTTATTTGTATAACTGCACTCACTACTCTTTGTGGTGAGCATCATGAAGTGAGCTGGAAGTTACAGCCCTCCTCTCATTGTCTCTGAGGATTGTTGCAAAGATGACTTTTATTTTTCTAAAACCCATAGATGAATGAGACTATTCTGTGTCTATCTCTCTTTCTCTGACTTATTTCACTCAGCATAATAGACACCATGTATATCCATGTATAGGAAAATTTCATGACTTCCTCTCTCCTGATGGCTGCATAATATTTCATTGTGTATATGTACCACAATTTCTTTAGCCATTTGTCTGGTGAAGGGCATCTTATTTGTTTCCAGAGCCTGGCTATTGTGAATACTGTTGCAATAAACATAGGTGTGAGGAAGAGGATTTTGTGTTGTATTCTTGTGTTCCTAGAGTATATTCCTAGGAGTGGTATAGCTATATCATATGGGAGCTCAATTTCTAGTTTTTGGAGGAATCTCCATATCGGTTTCCATAGAGGTTGGACTAGATGTCATTCCCGCCAGCAGTGGATAAGGGTTCCTTTCTCTCCACATCTCTGCCAGCACCAATTGTTCTCATTCTTTGTGATGTGTGCCAATCTCTGTGTTGTGAGATGTTATGTCATCATTGTTTTGATTTGCATTTCCCTGATGATCAGTGATGAGGAGCATTTTTTTTATGTGCCTTTTGGCCATTTGTATTTCTTTTTTTATCAAAGTGTCTGTTCATTTCTTCTCCCCATTTTTTGATGGGATTAGATGTTTTTTTTCTTGTAAAGTTCTGTCAGTGCCCTGTATATTTTGGATATTAGCCGTTTATCTGATGGGTATTCAGTGAATAGCTTCTCCCACACGGTGGGTGGCTCTTGTATCCTGGGCACTATTTCTTTTGAGGTCCAGAAGCTTCTCAGCTTGATGTATTCCCATCTGTTTATCTCTGCTTCCACTTGTTTGGAAAGTGCAGTTTCCTCCTTGAAGATGCCTTTAGTCTCAATGTCATGGAGTGTTTTACCGACATGTTGTTCTATATACATCATGGTATCAAGGTCTTTAATCCATTTTGATTTTACCTTCATACATGATGTTAACTGGGGGTCTATGTTCGCTTTTTTGCAAGTGGCTAACCAGTTCTGCCAGCACCAATTTTTGAAGAGGTTTTCCCTGCTCCACTTAGGATTTCTTGCTCCCTTGTCAAAAATTAGGTGATTGTATGTCTGGGGAACATTGTCTGAGAACTCAATCCTATTCCACTGATCTGAGGGTCATACCATGCTGTTTTAATAACTATTGCTTTGTAGTACAGTTTAAAGTTGAGGAAAGTAATGCCTCTCATACTCCTTTTCCCTAGGAGTGCTTTAGCTATTTGAGGGTGTTTATTGTTCCAGATAAACTTCATAAGTGTTTGACCCACTTCTTTGAAGAATGTCATGAGTATCTTTAGAGGGATCACATTAAATCTGTACAATGCTTTTGGGAGTATTGCCATTTTAATGATGTTTAATCCTGCCAATCCATAAGCATGGTATGTGCTTCCATTTCCGCGTGTCCTCTCTTATTTCTTGGAGCAGGGCTTTATAGTTTTCTTTGTATAGGTCCTTCAAGTCTTTGGTCAAGTTGACTCCAAGACATTTGAGTTTGTGTGGCACTAATGTGAATGGGATTGCCTTCTTGACATTGAGGGAGATGATTGACATATGATTTAATGTCATCTTTGTAGATAAGTTGCTGTGTTTGTTGGTCTCTCTTCTCTTAAAGTAGAACTTTCAGTTTTTCCTTTAAGGTTGGATTTTCATCTGTAAAGTTTCTGAGCTGTTGTTTATCCATGAAGCTATGTATTCTTCCTTCAAACCTGAACATGAGTAGGACAGGGTGCAATATTCTTGGTGAGGCATCCATTTCATTCAGTCTTGTCACAATATCCCACCACTGTCTTCTGGCCTTGAGTTTCTTGTGACATATCTGTGTAAGTCTTAGGGATGCTCCTTTGTATGTAATTTCCCTTTTTGATCTTGCTGCTTTCAGTATACTATCTCTATCTGTGGAATTTGTCATTGTAACAAGGATGTGTCTTGGGGTATTTTTCTTTGGGTCTCTTTTAGCTGGTACTTTTCAGGCATGCAGGATTTAATTGCATGTAGTCTTTAACTCTGGGAGTATCTCTTTGATGATGTCTTTGACAGTTGATTCTTCCTGGAGATTTCCTACCTGGGTCTCTGGAACTCCAATGATTTTTATGTTGTTTCTGTTGAGTTTATCAAAGACTTCTATTTTCATCTGTTCACATTCCTTGAATACTTTTTCCATTGCCTGATCATTTGTCTTAAGGTTCTTTTCCAATTTCTTCTGCTATGTTGAGTTTTTCTGTATCACATCTTCCAGCATGCCGATTCTGTCCTCAGCTGCTTTTACCCTGCTGACGAGGCCAGCTACTGAGTTTTTCAGTTTAGCTACCATGTTTTTCAGATCTGTTATTTCAGTTTGGAGTTTTCTGATTTCTGTCTTTGTATTTTGTTGAGATCGATCTATGCTTTCTTTGAGTTCTACAAACATCTTTCTTATTGCTATCCTAAACTCCTTGTCTGAGGGGTTAAATAGATTGTCGAAGTTTTTTAGGTCTCCGAGCTATCATCTTCATTCTCTGCATGTTGATTGCCTGCGAGGTTTCCCCATTTTCCCGCTTGTAGTGTGATTTTTTTCTGCATGTTGTGGTGGGGTTCATTGGGTAGAAAGTGTGCAGCTGCGAAGCGAATCTGAGCAGCCACACTCTTCTGGAGCCTCTGAGAGTGCTATTTTCCTGGGCCCTTTTCAGCCCACTCCCAAGAGGTTTCGAAAACAGGACAGTGGAGAAACACACACAGGCAACACTCACATTCGGGAATCACTGGGTGGGCGTAGATTTTCCCAGCCTGACTTCACAAACAGACGACCTTTCTTTCTGCAGAATACTGCAGATAGCCTGTTTTCATGGTCCAACACAGTTCTTTGGTGCCCTGGCCCTTAGGTGAGCCTCTGGGAGTGCTATTCTTCTGGGCCCTTTTCAGCCCACTCCCAAGAGGTTTCAGGGACAAGACAGTGGAAAAACACTCACAGGCAACACTCACAGTTGTGTATGAAAACTTTAATCTAGGGACTTGAGAGATAGTACAGCAGTACATAAACTCCATCCCGCCATTCCACAAGGTCCCATATTCTTCCAGGAGTGATTTCTGAGCTCAGAGCCAGGAATAACCCTTCAAGCACCACTGGTGTGGCCCTCCAAAAAAATTATCAACATAATCCACTTATACAATATATTTTTCAGCAAGGCCACAGGTTTCTTTCATATAATTCAACCATATTTTGAATAAATATTTAAAAAATATAGTAGAAAGGCCAGAAAGATAGTATGGCATGTTAGGTACTTGTCGTATATGAGGCCATAGGAAGTTAAATCTCCAGTACCTTAAATCGTCCACTACCCTTTCAGAAATAATTCCTAGTTCAGTCTAGGACTAAGTTCTAAACACCACTTTGTATACCATAAAAATAAGAAAAGAAAAATTTAAGTACAATCTATATTCCTAGACTTCAATAGCTTGTATTAAAATTTTTCTTTTTTTATTGTTTTCTATAAGGTTGTGGGATAAAACTCATATACACCCAAATGTATGAAAAATTTGCAAGGCAGATGGAGTATAGTATAAGAATATATAAAGATGGGTTAATGATGAATCTAAGGAAGGAAATGTAAAGAAGGTAGGAAGTATCTAACATATATTTTATTGCATTAAAATAACACTAATATTGATCAGATCATTAAATCAGATTGGCATTATCAAAAGCATCAGTTCGCTGTAGTGTGGAGCATGATATCAAAGGGAATAATAGACTAGAAAAAGCAACCAATTAGGTATTGGGTGTCTGGAACCAGAAGAAAGATTTAGTCTGTATAGGACCAAGTTGATAACAGAAATATTTTGGGAACAGTTTGTTTTCCTAGATTTGATGATTCCTTGAATGTAAGTTTGAAAAAGAGCCTTGCAATGAAGGCAGCCTCTAAGTTTCTATACTAAAAAAAGTAATGACAAACTAATTTTGAAATACATAATTTATGAGAGGAAGTATTTGTTTTTCTTAGAAAGGTGATACCTACATTTGGGATATGATGAGTTTAAAATACTTTTTCAATTGCACATTTAAATCTGCAGCTGGATTATATATCCACAGATACACATATTTTGCTGATTTACTTTTTTCTTTGCTTATTATTGATCATCTTTTTTACATTTCTGAAATATTTCTATGCATATTTGTATCTAATCATGCTTAAATTATGAGTTTATTAGTCACCTGAGATTATTTTTTATTTGAGGGGGGCACACTTAATATTCTCATGGATAAGTCCAGGCTCTGTGCTAAGGAATTATTACTGGTGTTGCTTGGACATATGCTGGACATATGGATGTCCAGGGTGGAAAAACTTGTGTTGTCCACTTGTAAGGAAAATGCCCTACCTACTGTACTGTTGCTTTAGCCTCATCTTAAGTTATTTTTACTCCCCCCTGGTTACCATACTGCTAAAATCGTTCTCCACAATAGTTTTATAAAATCCCCAAGTAAAAATTATTTGGAGAATAGATTGTAGACTGTTAAGAATAAATATACTAACTAGATCTGTCTCTTTTAACTGTTTTCTCCCTCTGACTTTTCTTTATTGTTTACTCTTAAAACAAGTCTTTAATCAAATTAATCAAATCTTTAATCAAGGGTAGAATGGACAAAATGGCAGAATGGACAAAGTACACTCTGCATTCTGTTGATGTGATCCTATTAGAGATGAAAGAAAATTTTAAGCATCAAATGTAGGTGGCCCTCAACTATGACTTTTCATTTAAAATGATTTTTGAGAATAACAATTTGAGATTAACATGATGATGAGAAACAAAAAATGTGTAAAATGAATTGAGAATTTTTAATGAGGCTTAGCATAGCTTTTCCAAACTGAAATTTTAAGAAGCTATGCAAAGAATGAGAATATCTGAATGAGACTCCCTTAATAACTGCCATGTTTTTAGGTTCAGAAATTTTAGATGCTCAACAAATTTTTTAATCTAATGATTACTGATGCAAAGATGTATAATATTTAGTTGACACAATTTTTTCTCAACAGAATAAATATCTCTTCATTTAACAAATACTAGGAAGAGAGTGATCATGATTAATTCAACAGCCAGCGCCATGTTTTGTGCCTCAATTAATTTAATCCTTTTTAAACTTTTTATTCAATTCAAATTATCTGTGTGATGGGGTTCACTATGTTTCAGGTTATTAGTAATGTCATTGTTTCTCTCACTTTGTATTCCAGAATAAATAATAAGCTGCATCATGCAAAAACACAAGTGAGAGCAGAGTGTTTTCTTCGTTTTAACATTAGAGTTTATTTGCCCTATAACTAGCCTTATTGTAGTTCATTCAGAATATTGTATAACTCAGTTTGCTATTATCACTTCTCTGCTGAGAATGTTCAGACAGCCTAATTTATTCTTCAATGCCAGAGACAGCATCAATAATATGCTCTATAAAGAGTATGGGATTATGGGAATCATCTTTATCATTTTCTTGGAGTCTATATTAAACTGGCTACAGTGCTTTTCAGGCATTCTCCCCAGTATAATCTACACAGACTAGCCTTTTACTTAAAGGAGGGAGGCTCCATGTTCCAAATTGGCACAGTTCTTCCAACTTTGTTTCTCTCTCTTCTCCTGTGCAGGACACTTGCACCAAATACAAACAAAAATTAATTCTTCTGTGTGAATATTTGGCAGCTGGATATATTGCATAAAGTAGAATGGTGTATATATACATATATATACACACACATATATGTGTGTTTGTTGTGTGTGCGTATGTTTGTATATATATATATCTTAGTACATATATAGTATTTCTCCAGTGGTTTCTAGTTTATAAAAATGTGCTGCTGTAGAAATTAGCTATAGTCTGCAATCAAACTTTAGGAGTAGAACTATTGGAAGCATTGTAGTATATGTTAGATTTTACAAAAGGAAATCTCATTTTATATTGAAATAGTAAGTTGATCAACTAATAGCAGAAGATTCATTTTTTATTTAATTTTACTCTCCACTCTAAATTTTGCAAGTAAATACATAAAACAAAGAGGATCAATGAGCTCACAATTAGTATTTCCACATCACAGTGTAGACAGACAGATTATGTTGGAATGTGAGTGTCTAGACCAACAGGAAGAGGACTATAATATTTTATTTTATTTTTACTATAAAATGTGTGTAAATTGGAAAAATATAAGTATCATATTTATTTTTAAATTTAAACATGTTATTTTTGGTTAATTGATTAATTAACTAATACTGTTCTAACATATCCTGAACATATAATGTCTAATTTTGGCTGTTAAGAAAATTAATTAATTAGTTAATAAGTTAATATAAATCATAATTTTTTATTTCTGCCTCTGTCAGACACAGCTAAAATATCTCCAATGGAAATAGTAGTTTAACTGGTCATAATAAATAATAAATTACTGAGACCTGATATATTTCTCTAGCAAAAATAATTAGCCAAATGAGAATATTATATAGCTGTCCTGTTAATTTTGAAAAACAAAGTTACACTTTTTTGTGTTTGGGGCCTATGTCTAGTGATTTTCAGGGCTTATTTATGGTTATGCACTCAGTGAAGATTTTGCCTTGGTGAACTATATAAAATGCCAGAGATTGTATATGAATCATTTGCTTGCAAAATAAGAAGCTTATTCACTCTTTTCTCTTTCCAGCCCCCAAAGTAGACACCTTTAAATATAAAAATAAAATTTAAATTCCCTGTTGTTTTTAAAAACACATAAACAAATTAAGACTCTTGCCTTCACAATGTGAAAATTAATCTTAGCAAAAATATCATCCTCAAAAGTTTTTTCCTGGAAGCAATCAAAAGACCTAAAATTTCATAACTACAGATGTTTTACTTTAAGCTGTGAATATATTTGCTTTTCAAATGTCTTATTTTATAATGCACAAACTTCATATTCTGCTATAAAGAATCTCAAAATTCTGTAGATGATTATCTTTTTAAAATTTAAATAATAGCGTACTTTTAAGACTACCAAATTACTTAGGATAGAAGGGGCTTTTGCGATAATAGGGTTGTAAGAATTTAATAAAAGATTACATAGAAATTATCAGACAGTCATTAATATGTTGGTTATAAAATCTAAGAATTAAATGTTTAGGTAAAGAATTGATAATACAAGGAAAATGGTGAAAAGAGATGAGTTAAGGACTCGATTTAAATTACCTGAACTCAGACATCAACAAAGAATGCTTTGCATATGGGTGTCCTATATTCACTCTTTAGTCAGCAATCTCTCCCAGAGGAGGACAATCCACAGAGACTTTGCATTAGCTTTTTCTTTGCTTCCATATCCCTCTTTCAGATGTAAAGACCGTCTTAGGTTAGATTAGCATTAGATAGATATCTGCCCTTCCTCTCATGAGAATAAATATGCAAACAAACAAACAAACAAATGGTAAAAAATTGAAGGATAGTCAGGGCTCGCAGTCCACGAAGCAGATTTTATGTTTTTTTCGCTTATGCTTATCTTGTTTTGTTAATCCTCACAGTAGCTCTACTTTAGACCTGTTCACTGGAGGATAAACTCTGGTAATGGTGACAAACAAGAATTTGTGTCTGACATTGACAAAAATTGTGGAAGTTTTTAAAAAAAAACACACACACATGAGGACCCAGACTAAAGGAGTGGACCCTTAACAAGTAAATAAAACTCAAAGGGTGAGTGTTTTTGAAGCTGGTTAATCAGTGTAATAATGGGGCAGAGTACGCTTAATGAGGAGTATATTCAATATGTATGGTTGCTAATGTGAAATTCAGAATAAAATAAAAATTTACAGGAAGTCTTTCAAAAACTATTCCAGTCTATTAGGCAGCATTGTCACCAGCTGCTCTTGTAAGGAATTTTTAGATTTGAAGCAATGGAAAAAAGTTATCTTAGAATTCAAAAAAATCCTCAGACCATGGGAATTTTTATTGATTACCATGTACTTTATTTGCAACTTGATTTAGTTAACTTTAGAGTCATCATAGCCAGAAGAAGTGGGACCTAAAAAGGGAAGAAACAGTAGGAGGATGGGTGTGTGAATCTCTCCCTTTGATTCCTGTAAGCTTCAGTATTCTAACAGAGGTCAGAAATATGAATAAATCAAGAATACTCCTCCTGAGTGTGTAATAAAGGAAAAACACTCAGGGATATGACAGATGACAAGATAAGTGTGCCCATAGCATCACAATAACACTGGCCTCAGACTTGGTCAACAATCCATCTCAGTAATTTTATCTGGCCTAGGAGCAATGCAAAACACAAGGCTGAGCCTGCATTTTCTTAAATGTGAAAAGCTAGAGTTAAAAATTGGCACCTTACAACTGTATATGGCCCTAAAAGCTATTCATTTATGGGTGCAAGCTCTGTTACAACAGTGAAGAGCATCCTTAAATATTACAGACATTTCCCTGTTCAGGCCTGTTGAAGAAAATAAATACCCCTTAATGCAAAATCCTAACTTCTAAAATATTCAACTTCTACTATACTACAAGTCCTAAACCATACACTTGGTAGAGAAATCCACTCTTGCCATGTGGTTAGGATAATGATTCTAAAAACAAAACAAAAAAAAAAATCAAAACCAGGTGAGTTAAAAAAGCTTATGAAATAATTAATTTTTCTAAGAAATATTTCCATAGTCTTTAGAATTCATTAACTTTTGTGATGTGCAAAATTGGAGATATTGAAAAAGCTGGCTTGGTTGAGAATAGCAAGGGCAGAAATTTAACCTATGGGACATTTAGGACAAAACCTCACTGACAGTGATTCCTAAAAATTGAAAATTAAAGTAACTGAGTTTCCCAATATCCCTTTGGCAGAGATGTGCAGCATCTCCTGTGTCTAAGTAAATGTTAATACTCTTTCATAGAGCAGGAGAACTGATAATGAAAACATCTTACTGTCTTCGATCTACACACTAGGTCATACGTGCTGGTTTTATACCAGTAAAGTACTTTGATCATTTCTATGTACAACAGACTGGGACCAGTGTCTGGTGTGTGAATTTGGGAAACCAAGACACAGTTTCAGTCGGCCCACAAGGTTAATTTTAATGCCCTGGGAACTGTCCTTTTCTTTCTCAGCCCCACATCAGTTTTATCCCTACCACCATAGATGGATCAAAATAACAGCTGAAACAAATTGATCTATCAACTGTATATATGTGTGCATGTGTGTATGTGGAGTGGCCATCTTAATTTTTATAGTCAATTCATATGTATTTCTGTGTTCTGATAGAATATTAAAACCAGGTTAAAATTACAAATAGAAGTTCTCAAGAGAAATAGAGGGAGAAAGAGACAGAGAGAAAGAGAAGGAAAATGTATAACCCAGACACTAAAAGGGGAGAGGGCATCAGTGAGCATGAAAGGAAAACTGGGGACATTGGTGGCAGGAAATGTGCACTGTGAAGGTTATTGTACATTGTATGACTGTACCTCAATTATGAACAACTTTCTCTATTAAAATCAATTGTATTATGAACAACCTTGTAACAGTATTTAAAAAATTAAAATCACAATAGTTTCAATAAAATTAAATTAAAATATAAATTAAAAGAAAAGAAATTTTCAGGTTAAGATCTGGGCAATCTAGTGAATAAATAGGATAAACAACATAATCCCTAGAAATAAATTAAATAAATTGACAATTGTAAAAGTCTAGGTAACCTACTTATGTAAAGTGACCTTATTTTACGAAAAGTAAACTAAAAGTTTTCTACAGTTGGCTAATGGGAATATAAAAAAATTGAAAATTTTCACCTGATCTTAGCCAAAGGGCTGAGAAGTGATAATAAAAATTACAATTCTTAGGGCTGGAGCAATGGCACAAGCCATAGGGCATTTGCCTTGAGTGTGCTAACCTAGGATGGACCTTGGTTCGACCCCCCACAGTCTGATATGGTCCCCCAAGTCAGGAGTGATTTCTGAGTGCATTGCCAAGAGTAGCCCCTGAGCATGAGGTGAATCCCAGAAACAAAACAAATAAAAAAATGAAATTGAAATTCTTGACCTAATATCCTAATGATGAAAATGAAATATATCGACACCTGAAATTCTAGAGCAATAAAACCTATGTCCTTTAGATAAAGTTGCAGAACAAAGACAAAGTGAGATTAGCTACAGGACTTTTTCTTGAAAGCCTAAATAAATTAAAATTAAAAATTAGACTGTTGTTCAAATAAAGGTATAACTTCAGCAAAATGGACCTGTGTACATAATTATTAATATTAATCAAAGAGTTTGAATTTATATAAAATAAGATTAAATGATTTCTTTCATTACTACCTAAATTTTGTTTTTTAATTTTGTATTGTAAATTAGTTTTGTAACTTCATAATTGAATTAATATTCATGCTTTGAGAACATTTGTGAAAAAGGGTTTTAGATATTCTTGTTGTGGAACTAAGGACTACTGTAGCACTACTAGAAAAACTGGTCAGTAAAATCATTACAGAAAAATATAGTTTCCACATAAACTAAAACAATCAAGTAATCATGATAGTTCAAAATATTTGATGACCTCCATAGGTTAACAATGCTTTCTTTTATCATTAGTTAAAACATTAAGGGACATCAGCCAGGTGCCAATATGTTAGATTACAGCTTGTTTTATATAAAATTTAAAATCATTCCTGATTTCTTTGTATTTGTTTGTTTATAACTGGGTTTTACAGAAAAAAAAAGATTGTTTTATATGTACACCTGGACAAGACAGGTTCAGTATAGCCTGAATTATATGCCTTAATTTGTACTTACTCTCCCACCTGTGGGTGGTCTCTGTACTCAATAAATATGACAGTTCTGTCAGGCAGCTTGATCTCTATATAAGGTAGAAGATTGCCAGACTAAATATATTTCTTCCTCAGCCTGGTCTTGATCATTTTGTACAGTGTTTCTACTTTAGTCTACTTCACCTGGAGTTGGAGATATGGCAATTCGAATGATTTTACACATATAGATTGCTCTGATGCAAGGAACAGCCAGATTTTTAAATTTTTTGTTGGGCTCACCTTACCTCTGAAATAGCACCAGTAATTTCAGAAGCATGTGCAGGTGATCACCTACATTGATTAACCTCAGCTGTTGAAAGTACAGTTGACTCAGGCAAGACTTAGTATAGCTCCTGATAAATTTCAGAAGAAATATTTAATTCACTAACTAAGGTAATCCTAGTTTGAATAGCCTTCTTTACAGGACTAAAGCTGCTCAATTGGAATTAAACTGGGTACAAACTAGAATCCATGAAGCACAATTAGAACTAGTGTCTATTGTTGACTTTTTTTCAGTCTGCTCATTTTTCCAAATAAAAATTATTCTATCATAATTTTGAAACAACAGAAAAGTATAGTGGAATTAAAGTTTTTCTTCTGTGTCCCTTTGTAGTTCACATATAATTTCAGGGCCTTGAAGTCAGCTAAGGTAGCATGCAAAATTTCTATCCTCTTAATATTATGGAGGTATGTTTTATGTGCTAGCATGTAGTCTATCCTGGAGAATGTCCCATGTACATTAGAGAAGAATGTGTATTCAAGATTCAGGGGGTGGAGTGTCCTATATATCTACTAGGCCTCTTTCTTCCATTTCTCTTTTCAGGTCTAATATACTCTTGCTAGGTTTCAGTCTGGTTGATCTATCCAGTGTTGACAAAGCCGTGTTGAGGTTCCCCACAATAATTGTTTGTTATTGATATTATTTTTCAGATTTGTCAACAATTGTATTAAATATTTTGCTGGCCCCTCATTCGGTGCATATATGTTTAGGAGACTGATTTCTCCTGCTGTACATATGTTACATATGTACATATGTACAAATGTTCATCTTTGTCCCTTACAACTTTCCTGAGTATAAAGTTTGCATCATATGATATTAGTATGGCCACTCAAGGTTTTTTATGGGTGTTGTTTGCTTAGATGATTTTCCTCCAGCTTTTTATTTTGAGTCTATGTTCTGACTATTCAGGTACGTTTCTTGTAGGCAGCAGAAGGTTGGATTGAGGTTTTTGATCTATTTAGCCACCCTGTGTCTCTTAACTGGTCCGTTGACATTGAGAGAAAGAATTGTCCTGGGATTTAGTGCCATCTTTCTATTGAAGTTTGGTATGTCCATTGGTCAGTCTTGTCTTAAAGTAGGTCTTTCAGTTTTTCTTTTAAGACTGGTTTTGTGTCTGTAAAGTTTCTTAGCAATTGTTTTTCTGTGAAACCATGTATTCTTCCTTCAAACCTGAAAGTAAGTTTTGCTGGGTGCAGTATTCTAGGCTAAGCGTTTATTTCATTGACATTTTCCACTATGTCCCACCACTGCCTTCAGGCCTTGAGTTTTCTGGTGATAAGTCTGCGGTAAATCTCAAGGATGTTCCCTAGTTGTAATTTCTCTTTTTGATCTTGCTGCTTTCAGAATTCTGTTTTATCTGTGGGATTTGTCATTGTAACTAGGATGTGTCTTGGGGTGTTTTTTCTGGGGTCTCTTTTAGTTGGTACTCTTTGGGCATGCAGGATTTGATCACATGTATTCTTTAGCTCTGGTAGTTTCTCTTTAATGATGTTCTTGACCATTAATTCTTCCTGGAGATTTCCTTCCTGGGTCTCTGGGACTCCAATGATTCTTATGTTGTTTCTGTTGAGCTTATCATAGACTTCCATTTTCATCTGTTCACATTCTTTGAGTAATTTTTCCATTGTTTGATAATTTGCTTTAAGGCTTTGTTCCAATCTCTTCTGCTGTATGGAGTTGTTATTCATCTCATCTTCCAGTGTACTAATTCTATCCTCAGCTGCTGTTAACCTGTGGGAAAACTCATCCATTTTTTCTTCAATTCATCTACTGAGTTTTTCAGAGACCTGTTATTTGACCTGAAAATTCAGTTTGGAGTTTTCTGATTTCTATCTTCATATTCTCTTGATTCTTATTCGTGTTCTCTTCTATACTTTCTTTGAGTTCTGTGAATATCTTCCATATTGCGATTTTAAACTCCTTATCTGAGAGACTGACTAGTTGGTTGGCTGTGTTCCGGTCATCAGAGTTACCATCTTCATTCTCTATGGCTGGTGCTGGCCTGAGTTGTTTCCCCATTGTCAAACTTTTATTGTGGGTTTTTCTACATGTTGTGGTTGTATTCATTGGTGAAGCAGAGCGGCCATGCTCCTTTCTGGGCAATTCAACTTAACTGCAGGGAAGGCTAGCCATCCTCAGATGAAGCCACACACAGGATGAAATCAGGCTGAGAATGCAGCACAGAAACAGGAAGCTGAGAGAGGTACTGACATCAGAGTTCCAGCAGAGTTTAGCGGCTTCTTCCTTTCTGGAACTATCAACTTTAATAGCTGGAAGTTAAACAGCCTAATACTGAATAACCAGTGGGTCCGAGATGAAATCAAAGAGGAACACAAAACTTTTCTGGAAACAAATGACAATAGAGACATAAACTATCAGAACCTATGGGACACAGCAAAAGTGGTACTGAAAGGAAAATTTATAGCTTTGCAAGCACACATCAGGAAAAAAGGGGCATACCTGAATAGCTTAATGATGAAGCTTATAGAATTAGAAAGTGCTCAACAAAAGAAACCAAAAATAGGGAGACAGAAGGAAATAACAAAGCTGAGAGCAGAAATCAATGAAGTGGAAACACAGAAAACAATCCAAAAGATCAACAGAAGCAGAAATTGGTTCTTTGAAAAAATAAGCAAGATTGACAGTCCACTGGCAAAAATAATAAAGAAAGAGAGAGAGAAACTTGATAATTTGTATTATGAATGAAAAAGGAGAGATCACTACTGAAATGGCAGAGATTCTAAGGGTAATCAAAAACTACTTTGAAAAACTATGCCACTAGAAATGAGAACCTGGAAGAAATAGAAAAATTATTGGACCCTTATAATCTTACATGGTTGAATGAAGAGGATGTAGCATATCTAAATAGCCCCATCACTATTGAGGAAATTAAGACAGTAATCAAATGTCTGCCCAAAAACAAAAGCCAAGGACCAGATGGATACACTAATAAATTCTTTTAAATCTTTCAAGAGGAACTACTACGAATCCTGACAAGACTCTCGTGAAATCAAAAAACAGGAACACTTCCAAATAGGTTTTAAGAAGCCAACATCACCTTGATACCTAAACCAGACTGAGATGCTACAAAAAAAGAAAATTACAGACCAATATAGCTGATGAACGCAGATGCAAAGATCCTCAACAAAATTCTGGCAAGTAGGATTCAATGTGTTATTAAAATATATTAGAAAAAATAGAAATAGGGAACAAGAGAATAAAACATTGAGAACATGGGGCCTGAGGGACAGAATAAAATTTTAGAAAGAATGGTCAATGCATTTCTCTTTAAGAAAATGACATCTGAGCTGATTGGATGGGAGACAATAAACAATGTTCGTTTTTGGAAAACACAATACAGGGCAGCAGGTAGCACTGTGCAAAGTTGCTAGATAGGTCACAATTGACATCATCAGGACACCAAAGTGAAAAGCATCAGAGAGCTAATGGGTGGTGGTCAGAAAAAAATGTCCAACCTGAATTTTGTTTGGACAAAAGAAGAGAGGCAGGTGTCAAAGGCAGTATAGGGCTTAAGGTGTATGAATATGTTTATCACTACCTCAATGCCAAACACCACATTGTCCCCAGAGCACCATCTAACACATCCCTGGAAGCCCCAGGCATTGTATGTGTGATCCTGGAGACCCTAATCATTATTGAGGTACTTGTGGAGAGACAAACAGATTCTCAGTACATTGATTGGTCTTATATGATAGTGCTCTTGCATGTATCAAACCCAGGTTTAATCCCCAACACTATACATAGTTCCTAAACACAGCTAGGTGCAATCCCTGAGTAATATCATTCACAGATCAGCACAGCATGATAATGATGATAATGAATATGTTTAAAATATTATGAAGTTAACAAAATATGACAAGAACCCAAGTTTCTATATTATATTACTCTGTCTATATCTAAGTTTATGCCCTTGGGGGGAAAAGCCTTAGCAGAATTTTTCAGGCAAGACTGTCATCTGCCAGCAATTTGAAAAAGTGTGAATATTGTGGCACAATTAAGCAGAAAGTGTAAAATATAAGGTATACCTATAATTTCTTTTTGGGGAATAGAAAATTTCCTATAAAGTGTTTGAGAGGGTCAGGTAAGTCAAGCATATGGTATTTAACCATTAACTGGGCAGTAATACTAACATAAATAGTACTTGGTTAGAAATTAAAAAAAGTGTGAATCGATCACATAAATAAGAGAATGGAGAAGCCAGAGAGATAGCAAGGATGTAAGGCATTTGCCTTGCATGCAGAAGGAAGGTGGTTCAAATCCCAGTATCCTATATGGTCCCCCCCCAAAAATGGGGAGTTCACTTCACACCTGTTAAGCAAATAAGAGCAAGTACAAAGAGAATAAACTCTATAACTATATTTATAAATAGAAACGCAACCCATCTCTGTTGTTAGAAATTAGAAAACCAGCCCTTTTGCGAATTGTTTTTGGAGGAAATCAAAACATCTCTAGGCTATTATTGATCTCTGCTATTTTCACCAGTGTGTTCAATTTAGAAAAATTCCGAGCTATATATTTATAACATGCAATTTTTCTGCTTTAGAGCCTCCAAATAGTTGCGGAAAAATTAGGGATAGAAATAGAGAAAGTCCTTTAGATAAATTGACTGAAAAGGGGAGCTGCTACAAGCTGTTAGAGGAAATGATGTCCAGATTTGTTTTGTCGTTTGTGTTTCTGTTGGAAGTAAGAAAGAACATATTTCTATAAAACCTGGAAATTCAAATTGAAAAGAGAGAAATAAATCACTCAGGTAAATGAGTTGGCTAAAGTTGTGTTCTAGTTTAGGTGAAAGGCAAGAGATAGCATAGAATGGGAGCATGTGCTTCTAGATAGGACCATAAACTCACAATGGGAGTATATGGTTGGATAACAGAGATGTATATAAAAAGATTTACTTGATGCTTTAATTTCCCAGTAACATAGGAAACAAATACAGCAACATGAAGTGAGGTGTCTAAATATTCTGTACTGCCTCAGAGCATGTTCATCTGGCCAGATTTCTCTTTCCATATGCTTCCTGGAATCCTGTTTCCCCATGTACCACACTCCCAAAAACCCTTTTCTCTGCTACCTGATTTAGAGACAATGTGAGCTTTTCTATGATACAGCCTGATAGAAAGTGACTGATACATATTTCACATTTATTTGAGTTGAGATGAACTGTGGCTGTTTTGCCTAAATAACTCAGAGATCAACATTTGCTCATGAATTGTCCTGCTAACTGACACTGAGACTTAGAAACATTGATTCTGGAATCAAAGACATCTAAGAGCATTGGTTTCATTCTTTGCTGCCTTGAAATCCCTTAAGAAAGTAAGAATAATTGCCTGGAGAAATATGACCCAAAGGTAATAAAGTTTAAGCTTCAAGGAACTTCACAATACTGAGGGCTTCATATATTAAAGGAAATTTCATCACTATAAAATTTAACAAAATTAAGGATTTGTTAAAATTTTATTTGAAGAGTTTCTCCCCCAAATTGTATGACTTTTCCATGAAATTTGGTTCTTTAGGGGAATAATATAAATGTACATGTTTATAAAGATAATTAAATAGGTTAAACTATAGCCTTCCCTCTATAATTCCTTTATTAATGGGTTCAACCAGGTTTTAGCTTAATCTCACACTCTCTGAACTGCTCTCCACACTCCTCCATTCTACCCAATGAAAAGGTTATATGCTCTCAATGTGAGATAAACAATTCCACTGTTTGACAACCAATTATATTTTGAGATTATTTTTATTGTTGTTTCCACTCAAAGCATCCTCTTGTAGAATTAAAACTTTAAGAAAGGTTGCCTGTACCTATCATACGTATCATCAGACATCCTATAAAAAATTAGCACATCGTTAAATAGACTTATCAACAGATTAATAGGCAATTAATTAAGATCTGAGATCAAGGAATTGTAATTATTCAACTACCATCTTCATCAGAATATACCAATTTAATGCATAACTATAATAATAAGGTAATAGCTAAAATGAATTTTCAAACTGATTTTAAGGTATTTAATTTTGAATTTTTTAAATGTCAAGAAACTGGTACTTTTGTATCTAAATTTTTAAATATCTATATATATTTTAAAGGGCTTTAATTTGTGTAGTTATTTCACATGTCAGTTTTATTCTGTAGGATTATTTTTAGTACTAGAGATGGACAATTGTCACATAATTTATATATAATGGTTCAATTCAACAAATGGGCCTTAGGTTCAAATAATAATGTAACGTATTAAGACTAACAAAGAAGGATAAGACATTTTTTTTTCAAACATGTTCTGTAATTCTGTTACCAGAGGGTTCAAGTTCTAACTCAGATACTACTAATTGTGGGATTTGAGGAAAGTTGCTTGCCTTTTTTAATTTATGGTTTTCTTGGTAAATCATAACACTTATCTCATACTGCTATGGTAAATAAAAATAAATCAATGAGTAAAATTTAAAAAAAATTTTTCATCTACTACGATCAATTAGGATTCAACCTAGGAATGCAAGGATGGTTTAACACCCATAAATCTATAACATAATACACAACATTAACAACAAGAAAAATAAAAATCACATGATCATATCAATAGATGCATAGAAAGCAATTGATAAGGTCCAACACCCATTCTTGATCAACACTCTCAGCAAGATGGGAATGAAAGAAAATTTTCTCAATATAGTTAAGGCCATCTACCACAAGCCAGTGGCAAATATTATCCTCAATAGAGAAAAACTGAAAGCCTTCCCTCTAAATTCTGGCACAAGACAAGGCTGTCCGCTCTCACCACTCCTATTCAACATAGCACTGGAAGCACTTGCTATAGCGATTAGGCAAGAAAAAGATATCAAGGGAATCCAGATAGAAAAGGAATAAGTCAAGCTCTCACTGTTTGCAGAGGACATGATTCTCTACTTAGAAAACCCTAAAGACTCTACCAAAAAGCTTCTAGAAACAATAGACTCATATAGCAAGGTGGCAGGCTACAAAATTATCACACAAAAAATCAATGGCCTTTTTATACACCAATAGTATTAAGGAAGAAATGAACATTAAGAAAACCCCATTCACAATAGTGCCACACAAACTCAAATATCTTGGAATCAACTAAAAATGTGAAGGACCTATACAAAGAAAACTATAAAATTCTGCTCCAAGAAATAAGAGAGGACACGCGGAAATGGAAACAGATACACTGGCTCATGAATTGGCAGGATTAACATCATTAAAATGGCAATACTCCCCAAAGCATTGTACAGATTTAATGCAATCCCGCTAAAGCTACTCATGACACAGTTCAAAAAAGTGGATTAGGCATTTTTTAAATTCATTTGGAACAATAAACACCCTAGAATAGCTAAAGCAATAGAAAAAGAATATGGGAGGAATTACTTTCCCCAACTTTACACTGTACTACAAAGCAATAGTTATCAAAACAGCATGGTGTTGGAATAAAGACAGGCCCTCAAATCAGTTGAATAGGCTTAAATACTCAGAGAATGTTTCCCAGACATACAATCGCCTAATTTTTGATAAAGGAGCAAGAAATCCTAAATAGAGCAAAGAAAGCCTCTTCAACAAATGGTGTTGGCACAACTGGGTAACCAATTACAAAAAATTGAACTTAGACCCCCAGTTCACATCATGTATGAAGGTAAAATCCAAGTGGATTAAAGACCTTAATATCAGTCCCAAAACCATAAGATATATAGAATAGCACGTAGGCAAAACACTCCAGGACATTGAGACTATAGGCATCTTCAAGTAGGAAATTGCACTCTCCAAACAAATGAAAGCAGAGATTAACAGATGGGAATATATTAAGCTGAGAAGTTTCTGTATCTCAAAGGAAATAGCTCCCAGAATAGAAGAACCACCCACTGAGTGGGAGAAATTATTCACCCAATACTCATCAGATAAGGGGCTAATCTCCAAAATAAGCAAGGCACTGACAGAAATGTACAAGAAAAAAACATCTAATCCCATCAGAAAATGGGGAGAAGTACAAATGGCCAAAAGACACATGAAAAATGCTCCACATCACTATTCATCAGGGAGATGCAAATCAAAACAACTATGAGTACCACCTCACACCACAGAGATTGGCACACATCACAAAGAATGAGAACAAGCAGTGTTGGTGGGGATGTGGAGGGAAAGGAACTCTTATCCAGTGCTGGTGGGAATGCCATCTAGTTCAACCTTTACGAAAAGCAATATGGAGATTCCTCCAAAAACTCGAAATGGAGTTCCCATAGGATCCAGCTATACCACTCCTGGGTATATACCCTAGGAACACAAAAAATATAATACAAAAATCCCTTCCTTACACCTATATTCATTGCAACACTATTTACTATAGAAAAACTCTGGAAACAACTAATATGCCCTTCAACAGACGAATGGCTAAAGAAACTGTGGTACAGGTGGAGGTTGCGTGGGCAGGAGGGAGATTTGGGACAATGGTGATGGGAATGTTACACTGGTGTTCTTTACATGACTGAAACCCAAACACAATAATGTATGTGATCAAGGTGTTTAAATAAAATATATATTAAAAAAAGAAAAGTTTAGTGGTATGGATATTGCTCTCATATTCAACAAAAGAGAATGGAGACTTATGCATATAAAATAAGAAAAAAATCTTAACTACATGCCCACCTACTTGAATCATAATGCAAAACCAGGCCATTGGGGGCCCACTGTAAAAGTGTGGAAAACACCACATTGCTCCACCCAAATACTCAAATTAGAAAAGTGACTCAGCTCTTGAAGTATATTATGAGCAAGTTCAACATTGTGTTTTATAGCCATTATATAGTTAAGTGTATTACAAGACAGAAACCATTCATTTTCAGGAGACCATGAAGAAAATAGGTGAACATTATATACAGCTATAAAAACATGTGAGGAATGATTAAGTTAAATTAATTGTGCACTTATTGCCCATTCTTAGTTACCAGGATAAATTGTTAAAGATATTGCTGTAATAGGCTGGTATTAATAGGTAATGTTCAAGAAGCTTGAAAATGACATTAATTAACTCACAGAAATAGGAAACATCACTGTCGTCAATTTGCAGTAAATAAAGTACAATCAAAAGAAATTGCAGCTTTGTTCAAATTTTGCTTCTATTTATTCACTCCAATTGTCCCTGGTTTAACCCTCAAGATGAATATATTAATGATCTCTGGTGTAAGTTGTCATCCCTGTCTTATCTTTGGCCATCAGGATATTCAAGATCTTTTATGGGCCCACCCTTTATACTGGGAACAAGCTAAATTTATACTTGACTTTCTATATTTCCTTATTGCATTTAAAGGTGTCCCTAAAAGTATAAAGACAGCAAATGTCCCAGCATATATATCTGAAAAATGTAAAGCATTTTTAAACAATGGTCTATAACAATTTTTGCCATCTTTGTAAAGCAATGTAGAATGAGTCTAAGGTTCAATAAATGCTCAATTACAAATTTAAAAGATGGGGAGAACAAGTGTCCCCCTAGGCAATATATATATATATATATATATATATTGCCTAGGGGGACACTCCATATATATATATGGAGAGAGAGAGAAAGAATCTTTTTAACTCTAATGTTTTTGTTCTTTGAGACAAAAATTCAGTAGTAAAAACACTGGAAAAGTGCTAGTAATAAAATCTAGATTAATCAACCTATTAGGTTTAAAGATAAAGAAGGAGAATGTGAATGTGAGTGAAAGTTTGAGGTAAAGGGTTTGCATGTATTTTTATAAAAAAAAAAAAAAAAGCCACCTGAACTGACCCTTAAGATCCAAGAAAGTGAGAGAAAAGAGCCATACAGCATCACTGTTTACCAGGAGACAAATGAAAAGTTTTGCTCCCAAGTCAGGAAAAATATTGATGCAAATTAATACCAGTAGAAAACCAACCACAATTTTTATCTGTGATTGTCATTTTGAAATTGTTAGAAAATTATTGCAGGTGATTTAATGTCACTAGTGGAATTTGCCATCTTTGGCATTAATTAATTAAACTGTTGGAATATCTAATACATGGACCTTAGAGACTAAAAAAATCATCTAGAAAATTGAATGTACAACAAATTATTTACAAGTTGCACTTACAATCAGTAAAACCAAAGGAGCATTATTTCAAATTTGTAGATCAGATTTTGCTTTAAGCCTACAGGGAAAATTTAGCATTAGTAGTTACCTAGGTTCTCCTTTAAATGACTCACAAGTACCTTCTGGCCATATTTGATGACATGTGATGTTAAACTGTTGAAGAAATTAAATTTGGCTTGTTTCACTAAAAGAGTTGTTTTCACTAAAAGGAAAAAAATTTTTTTCATATAAACTTGTGTAAAATACCTCATGTTATCTTGATAGAAAAGATGATTAAGGGTTTGGAGAGATAAAATGGAGGTAAAGTGTTTGCCTTTCATGCAGAAAAATGGTGGTTCGAATCCCACTTCCCATATGGTCCCTTGAGCCTGCCAGGGGCGATTTCTGAGCATAGAGCCAGGAGTCTCCCCTGAGCGTTGCGTGGTGTGACCCAAAAACCAAACACCAAAAAAAAAAAAAAAAAAAAAAAAAGAAAAGAAAAGAAAAGATGATTAAGTGGAATGGAACATTGGCTTGTACCTCTTGCATACTATTACATGCCCCAACTTGAGCATCATTTAAAGCAATAGATTCCCGTTATTTAAAGCTCAGAGAGATAGATTGATGCTATTTAAAGTTCCCAAGGCATGGCAGTATTCCCCTTGATGTGTATCTTGGAAAGCTTGTTAGATAACACACTAAAAATCTAAAAGAAATTTTTATCAATGCTATATTTGGGAATCAAGAGACTAATAGCAATCACTGCCAATGTTGCTCTTGCTGGAACTTCCCTCCACCAGCATGTCCAAACTGTCAATTATGTAGAAAATTGGCACAAAGTGCTAGTTTATTATGGCACTATCAACAATATATTGAAGCTAAATTTGTTACTCAGCAGATTTACAGCAAACTGTGTTTTGTTTCTAGGGGATAAAATAAAAAAACTTAGCAAAATTTATCTAAAATGTGATTGTAACTTTATACAGTTTTGTGAAACTCCAAAAATACATAATGAAACAGCATTTTAGGCAGCTAGTTAAAGAAACATTTGTTTAATTATGGAAATATTCCTCATGATATACAGCTATTGCAACAAGAAATATTTGGTATTTTCATAAGATAAAAGTTCTTACTGGCAGCATTCTGGAAACATAATGGATAATAATTAATTAATTAATCCACTAAAGATTTACCATTTGTTATAAGTCTAGTAATTTTCTTTTTTATCTTATCATTTTATCTATACTGTTGTATTTTATTAATATCTTTATTTAAACACCTTGATTACAAATATGATTGTAGTTGGGTTTCAGTCATGTAACCAATACACCCCCTTTCACCAGTGCAACATTCCCATCACAAAATGCTCCACATCACTAATCATCAGGGAGATGCAAATCAAAACAACTGTGAGGTACCATCTCATACCACAAAGAATGGCACACATCACAATGAATGAGAACAAGCAGTGCTGGCAGGATGTGGAGAGAAGTTAGAAGGAGCTACAACAGAGCCCATGAAGACAATAAAATCAAAACCTCAACTATCATGAAGCTACTTGCCCATGACGACTATAAAAGAAAAGGGATGATTACCTGAAGTTTTATCCTGGCAATTGAAATAAAGGAGTCACTAGCTTGCAAAATTAAGAGATATATAGATGAACTATTCAAATAACTCAAAGAAAAAATCTTTCAGAAGATGAGAGAATCCATACAAATTGAACTGAAGGAACTAAAAAACATGTTAAAAATCCCAACATTTACTGTGCCAGGGCAGGAGGAAAAAAAAAAGAGCACAAAGCATTGTTTACTTATTATATATTATTTTGTACCTTCATTTATTATTATTACTATTATTTTTACTTACATAACTATTTTTGATCGATTTCTCTGTGTAGGTGTGGTTATTGAAGCTGTTGTCCCCAGATATTCCTAGTTTTTTTCTCCTCTTTTCTTTTCTTTTTTTATGGGCTAAGTCATGTTTCTTATATCAAGACCATGGCGGTTTTTGCTTTTTTGTTTTGTTTTGTTTTGTTTGTTTTTTGTTTTTGTTTTTGTTTTTGTTTTGTGCATGTGTGGTGCTTACCATTATTGTTGGAGTCCTCACTGGATAATAGACACTTTTTGTTTTGTTTTGTTTTGTTTTGTACTGATGGAATGTTTCATTTTCTTTTTTCTCCATCGCCCCCCAAATCGATGATGAGAACCTCTAGAAGGACTCTGCCCACTTTTGGAGTATTAGACTTTTACCCCAGTTTACTACTTTTCTCTTCTTCAGACCAAACCACACAAACTTAACTAGCTAGGCCTACCTCCCAGTTAGAGAGGGAAATTAGGGAGACACCTAGACCAATCAGATGCAAGACTACTATGTGGTAGGATAGGTACATAGGGGACCACATATTCTAGCAGCCCTGGGGGTGAGGGAAGTGGATATGGGAGATAGGACAAAAACGGAGGTGAAGGGAAGGCAATTTGGTGATGGGAATCCCCCCTGATGTTATGTAAATATTTAACTAAAATATTATTGTCAACATGTAAACCACTATGATCAAAATAAAAATTATATTATTAAAAATAAAAAATACTGTAAATTAATATACCAAAAAATAAATAAATAAATAAATAAATAAATAAATAAAATAGTGTCCAAAATTATTAAGTGCCTAGGATTCAACCTAACAAAGACAGGCGAGAGACCTATGTTAAGAAAACTTCAGAACACTTTAGGAAAAAACTGAGAATGATCTAAGAAAATTGAGGAACATTCCATGCTCATGGATGGAAAAAAATCAATGTCATTAAAATAACCATCTTCCCTAAACTTCTATATACATTCAATTTGATTCCTCTTCAAATTCAGACAAAAATCTTCATGGATTTAGAATAATCAATTATAAAATTTTTGTGGAACTTAATAGACTTAGGATAACCAAATTAATATTAAAAAATGGGAGGCATCACATTACCTATCTTGAAGCTCTATTATAAAGCCATAGTGATGATTATCGAAACAACATGGTATAGGAAAAAGACAAATTTTCAGAGCAATGGGTTGGAATAGAATATACAGTGATAAATACCCAAGGATATTACCAACTAGTATTTGACAAAGCAGACAATTATTGGAAATGGAACAACTATAGTTTCTTCAGCAAAGTCTTGGAATAATTCAATAACCACTTATAAGAAATTAAAAATTTATCCATATCTCACACCTTACACAAAATTATTCAAAGTGAATCAAAAATCTAGATATTATACCTAATCCATTAATAATACATAAATAAATTTTATTGAGGAAAACATAGGCAGAACACTCCAAGACTTAGACCTCAGAGTTAGTCTTTGATGATAGGATGCCAATGGCAATGGGACTACATAAAATTAATATTTTTGTATGGCAAAAGAAACACCAGCAATAATACAAGACAGCTAAATAAATGGGAGAAAATTTTTGCACACATCACCTCAGATCAAAATGGGGAGAGGAAATGAACAGACAGTTCTCTGAGGAAGATAAACAGATGGCCAACAGATACATAAACATGTTCACATCATTAAAGAAATTCAAATCAAGACAACAATGATAGCTCATCTTACACCAGTGAGGGTGGCATATATCAAAAATATTGTGAACAATCTTCATTGACGGGGATGCGATGAGAAAGAAATTCTTATCTACTGCTGATTCCACCCCTATAGAAAACAATATGGAAGGTTTTAACTCTCCTCGAAATTGAACTGCCATATGACCCAGTCATCCCTCTTGGGTAGCTATCCCCGGCACAGAAAAACATCCAAAAAATATGCACACTGCTAATCAGTGCAGCACTTGGTACAATAGCTAAGATTAGATGTACAACAACAGATGAGTAGATGATGAAAATGTGGTACATATATACAATGGAATACTACATAGCTGTTTGGTATGATGCAATCATGCAATTGCAGCAACATGGAACTAGAAGACATTATGTTAAAAAACTAAGTCATAAGAATAAGGATAAATACAGAATGATAACACTTAGATGTGATATTTAGAATAAATGCATGAAGAAACACAATGATCAAACTAGTAGTTGTTTCAAACACCCTTGACTCCAGGGTACATTAAGAAGGAAACAAACTGATTGCAAAAGGAGAAACATAAACTCTTTTATTTTCTTTTATATTTCAAAAAGACCTACAGCGATGTATATAGCAGTTTATATTGAGCAGGTGTTAAATTATCTGCTCTTTTTAGATTTCTATAATAATTTTCTAATGTGGGGCTGAAGTGGTGGCACAGCAGTAGGGCGTATGCCTTGCACATGGCTGATCTAGGAAGACTGCGGTTTGATCCCCCCGGCATCCCATATGGTCCCCCAAGCTAGAAATGATTTCTGAGCACATATCCCGGAGTATCCCCTGAGCATCACTGGGTGTGGCCCCAAAGCAAACAAACAAACAAACAAAAATAATTTTCTAATGCTTTTAATCACAGAAATAGGTTCAGAATATATTTGGAAGCCATGGACTTTCAGTACAGTTATTACATTAATATGTTTTAATATGTTTACAATAACTCTTTAATCTTTTTGTTTACAGTGGTTCTTGAATATATAGGTAGAGAGCCCTAGTTTCACATTACTGTGCTATATTAGACTCTAAATACAGTGCTCAATATGATATCTTGACAAATATTCTAATATATTTATTTCCATGTAATTATGCCTGATAATATGATATATTCTTTATGTCCACAGATACCATTGAAATAGGCAACTGCATGCCACAGACTCTTGCTATAGTGATCATTCACTGAGTTATCTTTTTTGCAATTTATTTTCAATTCAAGCTAATTTACTATTATTTCATAATGGCCATATTTTCAGTTTGCTTTCAGGAATGGAACCTGAATGCTCAAGACCTGTTAGATTATAATGTATAGTGAAGACCCCGTACAATAATCATTTCTTAATATTACAAACTTGAAAATTATAATAATTTTAAGAATGTTTTATGCACAATATATCTCAGGAAACCTTTCTTCAGCAAAATTTACCCTTACCAATGATCCTTTGCCTAGGTATTGGAAAATTCCCATCTGACTTGCCTGCTTTGAATTTTTTTAATTAATAATTTTTATTTTGACCAAAGTGGGTTAAGAGCTCTGACCCATTTAACCTGGGTCAGTTTTACAACAGCAACCTATAGATGGATCTTCATTGTCTGTGTGTGTATTTGTATGTGTGTGTGTGTGTGCTTGTGTGTCTGTGTGTTGGCTACTTCTCTGTCTGTCTAATGTATGTACATAATGGCTTTCTGGTATATAGTTGTTCCCCATGATATATATATATATATATACACATATATATACATATATATACATACATGTATACACATATATACATACACATATATATTGCTCCTGTTATATATAACCCTTCTTTCCCTCTTCCCTGCTTGCCAATTTACCAATCCTATTCTCTCTTTTAACTCTTTCACCCTGATCTGTTATTTCTCCCTATTTAACTCTTTTTTCCCCATAGCTCTTAACTCTTCAGGAACTAGAATGTTCCCTCCACCCCAACCACTGCCAGCTGGCAGCTTCCAGGTAAAAGGACAGCCTTCCAGCCTACCTTGTCTCAGCCTGGGAAGACGGTTCCACTGATTCTCTTTTTTTTCTCTCTGATTTACTCTTGGATGCCAGTTTTCTCCCACCTCCCTTCGCAGTGGATTGTTGATTTCAGTCTTTGATCCTGGGAACATCCTGACGCCATGCTTTTCGTTCTTATGCATGTCTTGTTTTCTTCATTTTTGTAGTGCCCTTTCTTCAGGCCCTTTCACCCAGGCTAGGATCCAGCATTCATTCATAAATGTCTTTTGTTTGTTTATTTGTTTCGTTTTTTGGGGGGGTTACATCTGGCTCAGTGGTTACTTCT
This sequence comes from Suncus etruscus, assembly GCF_024139225.1. Lineage (NCBI taxonomy): Eukaryota > Metazoa > Chordata > Mammalia > Eulipotyphla > Soricidae > Suncus > Suncus etruscus. Next base: position 62,009,152 of record NC_064851.1, on the reverse strand, counting down.
GGCTCTACGCTCAGAAATCGCTCCTGGCAAGCTCAGGGGACCATATTGGATACCGGGATTCGAACCACTGTCCTTCTACATGCAAGGCAAACGCCTTACTTCCATACTATATTTCCAGCCCCTCATTCATGGATGTTTGATTAAATATAAGACCATATTCTAATTGGAAGCTATCTTTTATAAATAAGAAAGGTAAAATATATATATTTTTAGTTATTGCCTTTAGTCAGATATAGACAGATATTGAGTCTCAAGAGAATGCACCCAGGACAAAGCTAAATGAAGAAGTGATAGAGATAGAAACTTCCTTCAGATATTGTCAGTTGTAGTTTATATAATTTTCTTTTATAAAGGAGTATCTTATTTTATCTCACATTTTTATGGTTTTAGATATATTTTTCTTGTTAAGTTCTAAATGTTAAATTTCAAGTCATTATCAATAGGTGAAAATATAGAGGACAGACACTTTTCTGCTGGCGAAAATGTAGACTGTTAGGGGAAAATAAAGTCATAAAATTTGCTTACCTGGATGGATATGGGGAATATTATGGTGAGAAAAAAGAGTCACATGAGAAAAGTAGACAAAGAATAATTTCACCTATTTATAAGATATAAAAAATAATAGTATGAGACAAGAGCAAAACAAAAGCAATAAAGTGATCACTATGACAATGATAGTTGGAAATGATCACTATGTATAGGTGATAGGTGCTGAAAGGAAGTAAAGTAATACATGTATGCTACCCCTTCATATGCCCCTTTGGAATAACAATATTGCTAACCAGTGTCAAAAGGTGAAGAAAAGAAGAAAACAGATTATGCACATGCATGAGAGAGAGAGAAGAAGATGAAGAAGAAGAAGAAGAAGAAGAAGAAGAAGAAGAAGAAGAAGACGAAGAAGAAGAAGAAGAAGAAGAAGAAGACGAAGAAGAAGAAGAAGAAGAAGAAGAAGAAGAAGAAGAAGAAGAAGAAGAAGAAGAAGAAGAAGAAGAAGAAGAAGACGAAGAAGACGAAGAAGAAGAAGAAGAAGAAGAAGAAGAAGAAGAAGAAGAAGAAGAAGAAGAAGAAGAAGAAGAAGAAGAAGAAGAAGAAGAAGAAGAAGAAGAAGAAGAAGAAGAAGAAGAAGAAGAAGAAGAATGCTTGCCAAAGAGGAAGGTGTGGAAAGGAGTTCAGGGTATGAGTGAGATGGAATTTATGGACATTGGTGGTAGAAAATGTGTTGGATATTATATATTGAATATCAATCATGAACAACTTTCTAACCGTATTTCAGAGTAATTTAACTAATATTTTTATGAAACAAATTAAAAGACTAGAAACTATTTTACATATAAGTATATCTTGTTTGTTCTTATTGCTTTTTTTTATCACTACTAAAGTTAGAGCAGTCATGGCTATCTTCACAATCTTAGTGCTTCCTTTTTGTGGGAATACCAATTGTAAAAAAAGGAAAATTATAAAAGCATATAAAGAATAAAAATGCAACACTGAGTTTATAAAGCTTTGATAAATTAGATTATAAAAATTTAAATCATGATATAATGTAAAATAATTAAATGTGAAGTTTTCCTGGATACCTGTTCAGTAGGAGTGCTATGCAAAATGAAGCAAATCATGTAATCTTAGCCCACATTTGAAACCCTATCTGAAAGACACAGACTTGGGAAAAGTGATCATATTTTTCTACTATCAAATATTTTACAACATGTGAACATTCATAAATTAGTCACTTATATTTTTTTGTTCTTCACCTTATTCAATATAATAGTAACTACATTTTGAGGCAATAAATTGATGTCTTTCAGTCTTTTTCTATTTTATTTTCTTTTAGGGACACATACTATGGTGTTCAGGGCTACGCCTGGCTTTTTTTTTTAATTATAAATAATTTATTTAGGCACCATGATTGCAAAAATGTTTAAAGTTGGGTTTGTGTCATAAAAAGAACACCCCCTTCACCAGTGCAACCATTCTGCCACCAATGCCTCATCTCCCTTCTCCCCCAGCCCCTGCCTGTATTTGAGATAGGTATTCATTCTTCTTCTCTCACTCACTACCATTGTCATGGTAGTTGTTAGTGTAGTTATTTCTGTAACTGCACTCACCATTCTTTGTCTTAAGCTTCATGTCATGGTCTGATACTTCCAGCCCTCATCTCTATTGTCTCTTGGTATTATTATGATAATGCCTTTTATTTTTCTTAAATCTCATAGATGAATGAAGCTATTCTGTGTATATCTCTTTTCCTCTGACTTATATTAATCAGCATAATAGTTTCCATGTTCATCCACGTATTAAGAAACAAATCAAATAATAAGCAGCCATCAGGAAAAGAAAAAGTCATAAAAATTTTCAATACTCCTGGCTTTGTACATACTGTGGTGTTCAGGGAACCAAGGAATGCAGGGAAATGAACCAACTTTGGCTGCATGCAAAGCAAGTGTTCTACCTGCTGTACTATCTTATCACTCTGGTTCCCAGTCTGTCATATTTTCTAATTATAATTAATTTAAAACTAAGTTTTCCTAGAGAAAGAAAAGAGACTTTGAGATTACAAGTTTTAGACAACTACCATAAAAAAAAGACTTGCATTGAATTTTTAAAACCAAGTTGCAAATGGTTTTGCCTTGATTTGCTTCACAGTTTTGTATATGATCCCCTGAGCCCAACCAGAAGGGGTTTCTGAGCACTGAGTAAAAGCCTAAGCCTTGGGCATCCCCAGATATTACAAAAACACCTTTAAATTAAATTAAATTTCTTCTCTACTGTGTTATCTTTTAAAAACATGAATGTTGTTTTTGGCTTCATAATTTTTCTTTTTAAACAAAAATAATATTTTAACTATTGGCTACTCCTGCTGTTAGTTAATTCCTGCATTTGGAAGGTGCACTACATTTTATTGTAGCTTTTTCACATCTACATTTGCTCACACACGGTCTGATACTTTACTATAGGGACATTTCACTTTATTTTGATAAATGTGATGTAAACTCCTTACCTTCTCTTGGGACTTGAGCTGAGGATGACTATATAAAATTTATTTTATTTCATTTCTGAAACAAGAATTCCTTGCTTAATGAAAACATTAGTGATAACTATTTTGAAGAATGTGAACTGTTTCCATTTATAATTGGTTGAGATTTTCTGTGAAACTTAATTTTTTGAACATTAAGTAAATGTACAAATATAGTAAAAGAGATTCTCTGTTACATCCAAAAGTATTAGGTGGTAGGTGTATTGACTTATAGCAATAGTACTTTTTGAGTATTACTAGACACCTTCATCTGAATTGGCAGACACATGCTAAGGTCAAGTGTGACCCCTGCTTTCATGTAAAGTAAAATCTAAGAATATAATGTACTCTAAATAAAGAGATTGACTATCTCTTAAAATTTCTTTAGTTAATTCAAGCTGAGTTTTTCAAAGAAAAGTGATATTTTGAAGAACAAGAATTACGTTTTGTTTAAGAATCCAGTAAATGGGGCCAGTAGGGTGGCACAAGCGATAGGGCATTTGTCTTGCAGATGCTAACCTAGAACGGAACATGGAGTTTGATCACCGGGTGTCCCATATGGTTTACCAAGCCAGGAATGAGCACATATCCAGGAGTAACCCCTGAGCGTCACCAGGTGTGACCCAAAAAGAAAAAATAATACAGTAAATAAAGTTTAAGTGATTCACTTCAGACACCGGTTTCTCTAGTTGTGGTTCTGTCACTATTGTCACATTTTTTTCTAATACATGGCCTTAGATAAATATACTTAGAAAAGTAGAGTTTCTTTTCTTATATTAGAGCTTCAGGCAAAGTTACATGACAGCCTACAGAGCAAGCATTTAGAGTGGTACCTGGCATGCAGTTATTAAATTTAAGCCATTGTTACATGCCTCCTAAGAATGTCAGAAATATGATATAAATACATACTTATGTGTTCAAAAAGTCATTTCATATTTACATTTTTATGAAATAAATATACAAATTTATGCCTTTCTATAATTAGTCATTTCATACTTTTTGAAAAATAATTCTATTAATTTTAGCTTGACATTGTGAAGTGTATGAAGGAATATTCCTAAACTTCCTAGAAAAAGTTAACTTCTCTAATAGGAGATAAATAAGACATTATATCTTCTGGATGAAATAAAAAACATGACTTTGCCAATTGTGAACTTCAAGCCTTAATATCAATTAAAGGAAAGGTAACATATTATAGAAAATCAAAATACATTAAAATATTTAAGGATGCATAATAAATAATGTCCAAATTTAGAGCATATCTTTAAGGTAGGTGTAATATATTCCAGGTGAACTATTCTTTTTAAATAAAATTTTAAAATCAAGTAATTGGGATGGTTGAGTTGGAGAGGGATCACTCTGTCGCTATGGAGAAATAGCACTCAAAGTTTAAAATAATAATATTGATAGACCCATTTTAAAAAGTTAGGGCTGGAGAAATAACACATGGTTAAGCCTTGGATATGACTATTCATCTTTCTACCCAACACATGGCATATGGTTCTCTCAGCACCTCCAGGAATAATCCCTGAACATAGAGCAACTTATATAATATATAACTTATACAATTTAAAATGAATACTTTCATTGAAAAAATTAAAATTAAAACAAAAACTCAGAAATTTTCAACCTGAAAAAATTCATATAATTTTGATGTTGTTCTCATTGTTAATATTTTAAATATTTTGGGGCCGGGCGGTGGCGCTAAAGGTAAGGTGCGCCTGCCTTGCCTGCGCCAGCCTTGGACGGACCGCGGTTCGATCCCCCGGTGTCCCATATGGTCCCCCAAGCCAGGAGCAACTTCTGAGCGCATAGCCAGGAGTAACCCCTGAGCGTTACCGGGTGTGGCCCAAAAAAACCAAAAAAAAAAAAAAAAAAAAAAAAAAATTTTAAATATTTTAAATTTATTTTTATATATTTTAAATTTATGCTATAAAAATTTGTGGTTGCTTTTTATTAGGTTATACCTTATTTTACCTCAAAGATTATTTCCTGGTTTCTTTGTATGTTTGTTTACAACTAGGATTTACCCCAAAACAGATTTTCTTATTTGTAAACCTGGTGGGACTGGCTCAGGATAACTGAGCTATGTGTACTTACTTTGTTCTTACTGCCCCACCCATGGGTGGTCTGTGCACTCAATAAAAATGGCCTTTCTGAAAAAAAAAAAAAATGGCCGTTCTGGGGCCAGAGAGATAGCATGGAGGTAAGATATTTTGCCTTGCACGCATAAAGACGGTGGTTCAAATCTCGGCATCCCATATGGTCCCCCAAGCCTGCCAGGAGCAATTTCTGAGCCTAGAGCCCGGAGTGATCCCTGAGTTCTGCTGGGTGTGACCCAAAAAACCAAAAAAAAAAAAAAAAAAAAAGCATGAAAAAGAAAAAAAATGGCCTTTCTGTTAGGCAGCTTGCTCTCCATACAAGTTAGATGACTGCCTCAGCCTGGTTTGGATTATTTCATGTGCGACCCTTCTTTAGACTCATTCACAGTATCACATTTACATTATCAATTCTTACTTAAATCTGTATAAGTTATCAATTTTTCTATGATTATTGGTCCAAACCATCTTAATTTTTGTTTTGTTTTGTTTTGTGTCACACACTGTGGTGCTCAGGGGTTACTTCTGTCTCTGAACTCAGAAATCTGTCCTGGTAGGCAAGACCATATGGTATACTGGGGATCAAACCCGGGTCTGTCCTGGGTTGGCTGCATGCAAGACAAACACCCTACCACTGTGTTATCACTCTAGCCTTCCATCTTAAAAATTTTTATAGCACTCCTTACAAATTGAGTCAGGTTAAGTAAGCTTCTCATCCTTATCTTAAAGGTAGTATCTTTATCAAAACTAAAGACAAAATAGATTTCCCTCTTACCCTTGCTGTTGAGGGAGCCAATTAAGTCTAATGATATCTAAATGTTGGTGCTTCTGTTAGTACTTCCTTTAAATGTATTTTTAATAAAAAGTGTGGCTTCAGTGGCTACTAAGATTTGTTATTATAAATGAATGATTTATTCACTTATTTTATTTTATTATTATTATTTTGGTTTTTCGGGCCACACCCATTTGATGCTCAGGGGTTACTCCTGGCTAAGCGCTCAGAAATTGCCCCTGGCTTGGGAGGACCATATGGGACTCTGTGGGATCAAACCAAGGTCCTTCCTTGGCTAGCGCTTGCAAGGCAGACACCTTACCGCTAGCGCCACCTCGCCGGCCCCCACTTAGTTTATTTTGAATTAAATTATTATTGAAATAGAAATACAAATATGTTGATAGTTGAGTTTTGATCATACAATGTCCTAATACTCATATTTCACCATCATTCATTTTTGTCACCTATTATCCCACTATTAAACTGTCATCACACCCACCCCTGACCTCCACCTGCCTCTATGATTTTCTATTTTCTTTTCTTTTTTATTTCCTTTCCTTTTCTGTTTTCTTTTCTTTTCTTTTCTTTCCTTTTCTTTCTTTTTCATTATTTCCTGATACCTTTTTGCCTGTTAACATGCATATTTCTTTACTTCCTTTCATATATATTATGTTATATATAATATATATTAAGTTCTACCAGTGCTGTATCTATCTTAGAAACTAACCAGTTATTATATTGGAAAGTTGAATAATTTCTGCCAATACCTTAGGCAGTCTTTTTAATTCTAGTCCCTCTTTATATTATTTATCTGCAGCACAACTGAAATCTAGAATGGGTACCAGGGGAGAATACATGGAAAGGCTAACTAGACTTGTGTCTATAAATAGAAATTAGTGTTCGTTTACTGACAAATATAATAATTTGAAGTTACGATTATAAATTTCTATAATTATAAATTTAATTAATTGTAAGTATTAAAATGGCTAAAGAAAATATATTTGGAATTTATCTCTCTGTTAGAAGAAAATGCATATAATTTTATTATAAATAGTTGTTATTAATACTTAAGTCCATATTTTTTAAAACTTAATGTGTCATAATCAGTGTCCTGTAGACAGACTGTTGAAACAATTTTTCTTTCAATTAAGTTTAAAATAAACTAATTATTTTATTAATGAAGTTTTGTACTGTACTATAAATTTATTTTCATTGAGCAGCCATCTTAAACTATTTTAAAAAGACCTTTGTTTTATGTTTCAGGTAATATGCAGTGCATAATACTTCCTTCTTGAACACTTAAATGGCTTTATAACCTTTGGGGCTTGAAGAAAAGGAAAGTTATTAAATGTTATAAAATATGAGGTGCAATTTAAGATCTTGAGTCTTTTTGAAAACATAAAGTTAAACATTTTTTTCTAGAAGCTATTTTATGGTACCTATAAAACCCACTATAATTGACTGTGGCTTTTACTATGAACTGTGAACTACTATAATTTAGTGAACTTTGCCACAACAAATATTTTTGACTTTGAACCAATGTTAAGGCTATATGCACCTCTGTATTTGCATTTGAATTTCTAAAAAAATAGATAAGAAATAAATAAGTTGTTTTATAAATTAAACTGTAATCATATATTTCAGGATGGTAACATATGAGAAAATACACATGAAAAAATATTTTGAGAGATGAGAATAAAAATAACACTAAAACACACTTTTATAATAACTCAGAATAAATGTACTTGCTTGTGTAAATTGTTCCCTTTCATGCATTTTCTATTTATTTACCACAAAAGAAACTTGATAATGTTCAAGGTTGTAGACTTATTCTATAGATCCTATATTAAAAATTGTAGTTTATTTTCTATATTATTTATTATTATTATTTATTATTTCTATAATACTTTAAGTTCCTTAGACATCTAAGCCAATATCTCAACGTTTTTGTCTTGTAAGTTAACACTTAGTGAGAAAATAGATATTTATTTTCATTTTAAACTAAAAATATTTTATCAATTATAATTACTGGTTTTTGTTTTTTTTTATGTCAGCACTTTCAAATAGTTTTTGTTTGGTTTGTTTTGTTTTGGGGCCACACTCAGTGACGCTCAGGAGTTATTTCTGGCTATGCGCTCAGAAATCACTCCTGGCTCAGGAACCATAGGGGACGCTGGGGATCAAGCTGGGAATCAAACCAAGGTCCATCCTGCATCAACTGAATGCAAGGCAAAAGCCCTTCTGCTGCACTATTGCTACAGCCCCTATTTTCAAATAGATTTTTTTTAAAAAAACAATAATCCTAGTTGTACTTAAAATTGTTTAGAAAAACACCACAAAACCAATAAGATATAAAAACCAAAATCAGCAGCTATTGCAACTACCACAAAGGTGACAGACAGGGTGGATCTAAATAAGCCCTTACTTCTGTCAGTAATCAATAAAATGGATGCCATTTTCACACTAAGTTGAGGAGTGTACTTTACTTTTCGATTTTCAGAAGATATAAGTAACTTTATTATAAGAAATGATTTAAACGATTCAAACAAAATTTAACAATGGAATAGAAATGTCTAAGTGTTTACCTTATCATGAAACTAATAAAATATGTTAGTGAAAATGTATTTAGTGTCGCCTCTCATCTGATTTATGTTTACTAAATAATCATAGTTATAAGTTTTTTGTTTTTCACCCAGCTTCTTCATGTGCTTCTTTTTGGATTGTTTTGGATCAATATCTCTATTTATCAAAATATCAAATATTATATTTACATGTAAACTAGAAGAATGATCAGAACTCATCTCCTCAAGAAAAAGATATATGTCAATATGAGGTAATGATCTTAATTAATTTAATGAGGTAATGGTCTAATATTATTTATGAGATGTTTTAATTCTGTACTGGGTGTGAACTGTGAAAGGCATGAGGCAAAAAAATATATATTTAAAGCAGTTTGTTTCAAGAGAGTTGGAAAGTTGAAATCAACATAATAACTTATTCCTACTTTATTTTGGGGTGGGATTTTATTTGGCTCAGCTGTGTGCAAGACAAACACATCTCAGCCCTCAATACACACTTTTTAATATCTTTATTTAAGCACCATGATTACAAACATGTTTGTAGTGGGTTTCAGTCATTAAAGAACACCACCCATTCACCAGTGCAACATTCCCACCACCAATGCCTCCCCATCTTCTTCCTCCCCCACACCCACAAATGACAGGCATAGTACTTATATCATTCATTAACATTGTAATAATCAATGCTAGTATGATTATTTCTCTAACTGCACTCACTCACCAATCTTTGTGTTGAATTTCATATTGTGAGCTGGTCATAGAAACTATTATGCCGAGTGAAATAAGTCAGAGGGTGAGAGATACAGAAACATTTCATTCATCTATGAGTTTTAATAAAAATAAGAGACATTATTGTAATAATGCCCAGAGACAATAAAGATGAGAGCCATAAGGACTGGCTCACGATATAAAACTTATTTCTAAGATGCAATGCCCAAACCTGTAAAATTCCTGATGTGCTTTATTTTATTAAAATCTTGTGAAAAATTGTGGTTACTCAACTATTTGAACCAGTTTATCCTAATTTAAAGCTAGAGAATCATTTTTGGAATAATAAGGTTTAAAGATCTGACTAGAGGTAGAAGGATTCACATCCTCAATGAACACTCAAGAAAAGGGTCTGGGGCCAGCTAGTTAGCATGGAGGTAAGGCGTTTGCCTTTTATGCAGAAGGTCATTGGTTCAAATCCCGGCATCCTATATGGTGTCCGAGCCTGCCAGAGCGATTTCTGAGCATGGAGTCAGGAGTAACCCCTGAGTGCTGCTGATGTGAACCCCCCCCCCAAAAAAAAAAAAAAAAAAAAAGAGAAAGAAACATATCTGCTGAAAATCTCTGATTTAAAGAGAGGTTGGAATTGATTTTCTGCATATATTTTAATAAGCAAAGTTAACACAGAAATGGAAAAATTCAAGATGATAACTGAGACTGGCCAATGTGAATAGGAATGCATGGGACGCATGTGAGGCATGCACATTCTCTTTTTTTTTTTTTTTTTTTTTTTTTTTTGGTTTTTGGGCCACACCCATTTGAGGCTCAGGCGTTACTCCTGGCTATGCGCTCAGAAGTCGCTCCTGGCTTGGGGGACCATATGGGACGCCGGGGGATCGAACCGCGGTCCATCCTAGGCTAGCGCAGGCAAGGCAGGCACCTTACCTCCAGCGCCACCGCCCGGCCCCGCACATTCTCTTGTTTCACGATGCATCTGAACTTTATTAGGGAGCCCACGAATCTTTATTTTAGCAATCCCTTCAATTTACTCTCATGTATTCTCAAGTTTAAAAATTGATATACATTGATGCAAAATATAATGATTAAATATTTGTTATAGTTCCTGTATATATTGAGGTCATTGATTATTAAAATAATATATTTCATTGATCATTGAAATAATATATTTAAAACTCATTTTATGCTTCCAGCTTATTGGAAATGGTTGTCATTAATGGGAATCTACAATAGTGAAGCTTTTGACAAAGGATTGATCACAATTAACTTTTAGCATCAGTGATTAACCTTAAGTAGCCTAAGAGACCTCCCCTAGGTGCCATAATTTTCTGAGAGATCAAAGATAGTTTGAAGCTATTTAACATGTATTTCATCTGGCATGGATTTTTTATTTCTGGGAAATAAAAAAAGTTTTAAATTTTTTTGTCTCTTGGTGTTATTTATCTAGCGTAAATTTAATATTGCAATATAAGACATAGGAATATATACTAAAAGAATATCCTACTCTATGTAATACTATATATAACAAAATAATTTATAAAGTAATTAACTCTCAAAATGGCTGAATATTTTGAGATAAATAAACATAGATATAAAAATTGTATTACTTCCAAGTTCAAATTGACTATTAAGGGAATAAAACTATATTAAAATTTATCTCACAATTAATTATTAATTTCTTACAACCCAATAAATGTTTTACTTAAATTACTTTAATCAGATATTAAACATGTAGTGACTCCTAATTCATTTTTCTGGCTTTAATGTAATAAAAACAATACTAATACTATGAATTAATTAGTAGATGAGCTAAAATTTAGCTATATACTTCAGCGGTAGAGTAAGACAAATTTCAACCAGAGAACTGTTGCTTGTTATTATTATTAATTAATATGATTTTTATTAAAAATTCTTGCCTTTTGGGAAGGCTAAGTCAAACTTCAGTATCTTAATGGGTCACTATGGATATAATGATGTAATCACAAAAGTACTGTGGCAGTATCTAATGGAGATTTTAAAACTTGAACAGAATATCCCTAAATGAGGGATACAGCCCCCTGTGAGATGCTAGATCAATTCAGATAAGGCCAGGGAATGAAGATGTAGTAGCCTTGGGCATATTTTGTGATGGGTGGCACTTTCTGTTCATAATTTTAGTGGGGAACTTTCTAGGTCATGAAGATAGAACAGGATTCAAGATCTTGCTTTGCATGGGACAGGCTTCATTTTACTTCAACAATGTATGTGAACTCACAAACAACACTGAGTATCCTCTGAGCACAAAGCCAGGACTAAACCCTTAACCAGTAAAGTTCAATCCTCACCTCCCTGCACACACACATTCCATCTCCCTATCCTGCATCTCCAACATTTTTGTTTTTGGATTGTCTTCTCTAAAAAGGGTCACTATAAGCGAGAAAAGCCTAGAAACCTATATTTTAATAATTTAACCACCCCACAAGGTGGAAAATATCTAAAAACAGCTTTCAAACTTTAACTCTCTATTTTCCATATTTTCCTCATTCATATTCAAGCCCTGTGAGATCATACTTAGAAATCAATATGTTAATTTAGACCTAGGTCACAACCTAGGCCAGACTCTGGCAGCTATAAAACCCTCTGTGATGCTGCTAGCTTGGAAACCAGTGGTAGCTGCTTCACAGTGTGAATTCCCTCATTCAATTAGTCTCTCAGGGCTTGAGAAATAAATGTGAGGTCTCTAGCATACTCTAGCCCAGTTGTATCATACTTTTAGGACCCAAAAGACCCAGAACCCACAAGATATAAGGTTTCCTTCTATGATTACAACCTTTTTAATTGAAATTATGTCCTAAATTATTCATACATATAATTATATCTGAAAATTCTTGCAATATTCAAAGGGTTATTTAGGGCTAAATCTATAATGCTGGTTTCATGAAGGATATCAAGAGTGTCTTCTGGTTTTATATCACATTTAAGTAATACAGTAAATCCTGACATGAAAGCAAGTTATTGCTGTTTCCAAGTGGTCAGGATGTCATATGAACCCACTCTAGAGCAAGTCGGTACCAGGGCACTATTAGAACCTTCTCTGGTAGAAATCTAATTCCTGGTGGTGGTGCAGAAAACTGTGCTGATTCTATAGATGGAATTTAAGGTTCAGAGGTGAATAGCTGATGTCCTATCATCTGAAGCCTATGCCAAATCACTATGAGAAATGTTCAGGGTGAATGTCCCCACTGTAACATTTCCTGATATGAGACTTCTGATATGAGCCAGTTTTCAAACTCCACAAGACCATGTCACAGGCTGAAGCTATGCTCTAGATTTTATACCTCCCACTCCAGACTAGTTCAAAGATTTAAAGGGAATATGTATATCTATTTTGTATATTTATTTAACTGTATTTCTTTAATATGTATATTTTTATTGTTTATTTCCTTAGGTAGGGGTAGTTTAACCAATTCCTTACTTTTTATTTGTTTAGTAGGAAATTCAAGTAGATAAATTTCTATTGCATATCAGTTTATATTAGAACCACGTTATAAGGATTTCTTGGCTTTTTATTTTTACCTTTATATGCACCAGTAGTATGATATGGTATGTTAGGAATATGGAGGCCTTTATTTTCAATTATCAGTTTTTCTGCCTGCTGTACCCCCTCCGACCGACCTTCCAGGTGGAGGTCACTGTTGGGACCCTAATAAATAGGTGTCTAACTAGAAGATCAGGGTCTTTTGAGCAGCTAGCTGGCAGCCTCTGGGCTTTTTGGAGCTGCTTAGCAGGCTGACAAAGGATTCTGTGTCCAACCTCCTTGCCTTTTAACCCTCCTGTGTGGACTATTTGCCGCAGATAAATATTACCAGGATGGCTCCCGTGTCCTAGGAGATAGGGGAATGGGAATCTCTTTCCCATACTTGGAGCTCTTTGAAGATCTATTATCAGCCAGTCTAGGAGAAAATATAACCTTACAAAACTTAACTCTACAATAGTATTGTTTCTTTTTGCATAGATACATTAAAAAGGGAAATATTATGCATAAGAACAAGTTCTTATCTAATAGGAATAGATATTCATAAGTATTATATTGCAGATTTACTTTTATCTTGCTTGCTGCCAACATTGGCTTGATTTCAGCATAATGAACTCAGCCGATTATGAACCAGGAGTAATCCCTAAACGTAGAACCAGGAAAAAATCTTATGTATATTAATAATGTGGCCCCAAACATACATCAAGCAAACCAAAAAGAAACAAAAATTTGGGGCTGGAGAGGTGGTGCTAGAGGTAAGGTGTCTGCCTTGCAAGCACAAGCATTAGCCAAGGATCAGGACCGCAGTTCGATCCCCCAGCGTCCCATATGGTCCCCCCAAGCCAGGGGCAATTTTTGAGCCTTAGCCAGGAGTAACCCCTGAGCATCAAATGTGTGTGGCCCAAAAAACCAAAAAAAAAAAGTTTAAGAAACAAAAATTTTATGCATATCCTATAAGAGGTTATAGAATCAATTTATAGTTTTTTGTTTTAAAAATTAAATAGAGTGATTGGAGCTATAATACAGTAGGTACATGACTTACATTATATGCAACTGACTGACCTGGCTTTGATCCTCAACAGATATTATAGACCCTAGAATCTCACTAATAATTCATTCATGAGAACAGATCCAGCCCCAAAGGAACATTTTTACCTAGAAAACAAAACAAAACAAAAACTAAAACAAAAATGTAAGTTAGAATATGTTAGTAAGATAAACGATATTTAGGATGTGTTGTGTTTTGAGATGAGAGGTGGTTCCACCTAGTAGTACTCAGAATTTACTTCTGGCTCTGTGCTCAGGAATTATTCCTGGCCTGCTCTGGGGATCAAACCTGGATTGACCAAGTGCAACGCAAGCATGCTACCTGCTGTAATATCTCTTTGACTGTCATATATTTAAGAATTTTAATTTATTTTGTATTTGGGTAACATCTGGCTGCACTCCTGGATCTGCACTAAAGAATCAGTATTGAGACTCAGGGGACCATATGGGGTGCTGGAGAAAAAATACAGAGCTGTCTTGTGCATGGCAAACACCCTCCCCATTGTACTATCACTGTGACCCAAACCTTTTAATTATATTTTTAAAAAGTGACCTCGAACCATTTAGTTAAGTAAAATAACCTGAATTCTTAGCATAGTGAAAAAATATTTCTTTGATTTTGAGTGGAAAGTTTGAAATTGAATTTGAGATATTACATTTCCAAATATAAAAGATGCTTAAATAGATCAAATTGAGAGAATGCTCATAGTTCTTGACCATAATACCTCTCTGTACCCACTGACTGGTTCCTATTTACCAATATGGGGCCAGAGCAATACCGCAACTATGGGGTTTTTGCCTTGCAGGTGGCTGATCCAGGACAGACCTCAGTTTGATCCCCAGCATCTCATACAGTCCCCAAAGCAAAGTGATTTCTGAGTGCATAGCCAGGAATAACCCCGAGCATCATCTGGCCCCAAAACATAAAACAAAACAAACAAGCAAATAAAAATAGGAGTTCTGCTGATCAGATAGTTACTTACTAAATCAACATGTATAATCTGTTGTTTTTAAGTGTAAAGTTTCAAGATTTGGTAAATGTCCTATGGAAAGTGTCTAATGGAGATTGTTACAGCTTGTGTAACAATTGTTACAGTTGTTTGGGTCCATATGTGTAATCTAATTATTTCGTGACGGTTGTATACAGCTGATTTTTTTTGTTATCTTTTTTGGGGGTGGTCAGTCCCGGCAGCGCTCAGGGGTTACTCCTGGCTCTATGCTCAGAAATCGCTTCTGGCAGGCTCAGGGGACCATGTTGGATGCCAGGATTTGAACCACTGTCCTTTCACATGCAAGGCAAACTCCCTACCTCCATGCTATCTCTCCGGCCCTATACAGCTGATGTTACAATTTCATCTTATTTCTTTTTTGTTTCCCATTGCTATAGACAAGTGGGGCTGTGGGACATCTACTGTCACCTAAAATTAATTCAAATTAAGTATAATTTTAAGGTATTGTTTTTATGCACATAATAATAAACATAAGCATTACTTAACCAATAATTCAACCACTAGTGATCAATCAATCTTCCAACAGATGGTGTAGTGGCAAATTAGCCAAAATGTAGGAATTGCGTCAAGATCCTGGAAAATACAGGCAGATGTTTACAGTGATTCTTATCACATTCCTTTTAAACATTCATGGTATGCTAGTGCCTTCTGCTGCAACAGGATATTTATTTTGTGAAAGGAGTTTTAATGTCCACATGTGTGTAATCAACAGTTCCCTCAACATTAGAAACACTCACTTGTTGCCAATTTAAGCATCTCACACACACTATAAATGAATGACTATATAAGAGAAACGTATTCATCACTCACTTCTTATTCTGATGAGCAATATGAATTGGATTTCATTTTTCAATTGAAATCCCGTCTATTTTAATGAGTAGTGTCAGTAGTCATTTTTGCCATCATATATACATGATCATATATAGTATATACATGCTTATACACTCATAAATTGAAACTTAAGAAAAATTATTTATATACAAACTATAAACTATAAAAATATATACAAATTATTTATATACAAATTATAAAAAAGAAGTATTAAGTAAAGGCACTTATTAACTCCTCTTTGAAAAGCAGAACTCAGAAATTAAAGTCTTGATAATCAAAATTATGAATGTACTTTATTTTATCAATTTAAACTTTCATCCCATATTTGGAAATACGTTGTTTCATTTTAATTTTAAACTTTCCATTTAATCAAAGAGCCAATGTAGTCAAAGTTATATTCTAATTTAAAAATTGTATTCAAACTTTTTTGTTTCTGGTATCTTTAGACATTTTTGCATCTAAAGTCATATTGCAGTACTTTTTGTATCTTTTAAAAACTTACTTTTTTTCTCTCTTTTATGTATCCTTTCTCAGAACTTCTCCCTATAAAATGCATGTGATTAGGTTTAGAATAGATGCTCTAAAGCGTTTCCTTGCTTAATAATACATTTTTTCCATATAAGTTAATTCTTAGTCTTTTGTAAGATAGGGTAAATTTCACAAAATTAAAGAATTAAGGCATGAACTTATCTTTAGAGAGCTGTTGTTATCTGACCTATTCAGTATTCCTTATGAAAAGGCATTCATTTTGTTAGACTATAGATTTTAGTCCTTAGAGCACTTAAGTAATGTCTACATAGGCTTTTTCTACATTCATCAACTATTTTATATTCAGAGTGCTTATTAAACATATATTATGGATTTTACTTTTCATTTTTACATATTATTTTTTTCTATATCTGCAGAAGGATCATTTGTAATTCTAAGTTGGCAAATGGAGACCATCAGAGAGAAATAGCTGCATGTGCTCTGAATGTTCAGGCACAACTGACCTTAAAAGAAATTAAGGCAACAGAAAAGTCATATAAAATTATGGAAACAGGGAATTCAACATTGAAGTTCAACAAAAAAATAAGTAAGTCAGAGAGAAATTCAGATGAAAAATATTCCAGCGTAAAGTAGATTTTATTGCACAGGTTTATAACAGAGAGTGAATCACACACACTGTTTAAAACTGTTGCTCAAATTGCTTATTCCTTGCACTCAATTGGTTTCTCACATTGTGTTCTTGCTTTGTAGGACTATGATACCAGATACTGTCATTGCTTCCTCTTGCAAAATGCAGAAAAGACTTTGTCTTTTATTTATGATTATTTATAAAAATGGTACTGTGCTTTTCACTTGTCCAGTTGTTTCTTTGTTTTTTTTTTTGCTTTGTAACCATGTTACATAATGAACCAAATACCACTTTTGTGTTTTGAAAACCTCTCAAAGGCAATCAGACTTAATAAATGCAGGAATAGGGGTGTAGGGAGAATAACACTGGTGGTGGGAATGCCCCTCATTCATTATCACTATGTGCCTTAAATATTACTTTGAAAGATTTGTAATTCACTTTGAGCACAATAAAAATAATAAAAAGTAAAGCGCATATTAGAACTTTATACTAGAGGTGTAATAGGATGGGGATTTGGAAAGGAATTTGCAATGGGTGCTATATGAGCAAAAATTAATTAATCTAGACTACACTCTTGCACACATTATAAAGACTTGCAAGTAAATATGTTCAACCCTCATCTTGAAGCAATCTCTTGGCACCACCTTCTTCATAGCAGCCTTCCTATTTATTTTTATTCATTTGAGAAGGAGGAAAAAATATATGTATATATGTGCTTTTTCACACTGGTGGTATTGACTATTTACTCATTGTTTATGTAATTCCTAAAAATCTGATTCCAATGTAAAATTTCACTGAAACTTTTATTAATCCTTTCAACAAACACTTTGTGCCAGGCACTGTGGAGACCAAAACAGATGATCATGTCTATACCACTTACTCAAATTATTTGATTTTAAATATTGAGGGGCTCACATGGTTTTTGTAATGTGAAAATTATGCCAGATAACATTTACTGAATTAAAAATTTTTTGTTAGATGTTGAGCCAGATACACAGTGGTACTCAGCACTGTATTATTCAAGGATTACTCCTGATGGAAACTGAATCCTGGTAAATAATGTGCAAGCAAGTTTCTTGCTTACTAAAAATACTGAAAAATTTATCTGGTACCTCAAATACAAGTTTATAAGATATGAGTAAAGTTGTGTGAGTAGTTAGACACTGATAGATATGAACTTAGATTAATGTAATGGTGATAGAAACAAATGTTTTAAAATTTATCTTGAATTTATATGAATGATAGATTAGAGGTGCTGAAGTTGAATTTCAGATGACATTGATAATTGATTAATGATGCTAAGATATAAATGAAATGTAAAGTAATAGATCTAGAATTAAATGAAAGATTTAACTTTGGACATCTTTCTTAAGTTAGAGTTGTAGATGAAACGTTCAAGTAGACATGCCTTGTCTGGACCTGCAAAGAAAGGGATAAATTGAAGAAATTCAGATACCTTGACTTGTAAAAGTCCAAAATCAGATGGAAGAAAGGAGACTCAGATAACTCATGCATCTGTATATGTCATATATATATATGGATATATTGACTAAATTATTAAATTTGTTCTGACAAAGTGACTAATTGATATTATATTAAGTTAAACTACTAAGTAATATCAAAGTAAACTAAATGCCCTGTGTTATGTTTTCTTTTAACTCATTTGAAAGAAATTTCAATTAGCTGATTTAGCAATTAGAATTTAAAAATTAGTATTATTACATATCATACTAAAATTGCTAAGAAAATATTTTTCTATGGAAACATAAACACATTTCTAGAGCTCATGGAATGTTTTTATCCATTATTAGTTTCTCTAATATGATGTTTGTCATCGAACCCAGACACAATGGTGTTTGTGATATGTACCTACCACTTTTTTTAAAAGTTCTCTCTTTATAAAATGAAACATGGGATCTATAATCAAATAACTGAATGATTTATTCTCAGAGAAGTTCAGTTTGAGTTTAAGATGACACAGTGATCTTTCTGGTAGTTTAATAATATAATATTAGAAGAGAGAAAAGTTAGAAGAAAGATTAATATAAAGCAAAATGGGCATGCTGGCATATAAAAGAATATATTTTCCTGTTCAAGACTCTCCAAATAATAAAAGATACTCTCATTGAATAATATTTTCCAAGCAAAGACCAAATCTAGGGTAATTTTAAACAAAAATGCATAGTTTAAAGATAAAAAACAAAGATGCAATTTAAAAATTTTAGTTAAGTCTTCAGTTAATATTTAAGTTAAGATATAGTTAAGACTGGAGAGGGAGGCTGCAGCTGGACCCAGACGATCCCACATGCCAGGATTCCTGCTCGTCTCCTACAGGTATGGCTGGGAATCTGGGCAGACAGCTGGCCAATGGCCTCCTGGGCTGACCACCTAGTCCAGGAGACGGAGATCACCCCATGCCAAACTGGTCTTCAGGGCCAGGTTTGGCAACTGGCCTCTAGGGAGAAGGGGAGGAGGGAAACTCCAATCCCATGCTTTTTCAAACTGGAAAGGAAGGCTGGAGCTGGACCCATAAAATACCGCATGCCAGAATTACTGCTTCTCTTCTATTGGCATGGCTGGGAATCTGGACAGATAGCTGGCCAAAGGCTTCCAGGACTGACCAGTTAGTCCTGGAGACCAAGAGCCCCCCACGCCAAGCTGGCTTTCAAGGCCAGGTCTTTTTAAGCATTATCTAAAAATGTTCTTCATTTTAGACGGTTCCTAGGAAAGGAAACGGAATACCAAATAGATCTTTAAAGTCAGTCTTTATGGACATGACTTTTCATACTGACTCCAAGCCGAAATCAGAAACAATTCATATGTATGTGTGTGTGTATATATATATATATATATATATATATATATATATATATATATATATATATATATATATATATATATAGCCCCTGTCATGTATTGCCTCTCCCCTACCCCTGTGACTCCTCTATCCCCTCATTTTTCAGTCCTGATCTGTTATCTTCCCCTAATTTAACCCTCTTTACCCTCAGTTCCTAACTCAGTAGGCACCAAGATTGACCTCCTGCTCCCAACCGACCACCTTCCAGCTCCTCAGTGAAAGACACCCTCTGGGTGCCCATTCTCATGCATCAGCAAAGAACTACAACCAGCATTCCTGCTGACTCATGTTTGATGGCCGCTGTCACCCCCACCAAATTGTGGACTGTTGCACAATACAGGAATCGGCCTCAGCAAAACTCAAAAGCTCAAAGACACTATATGGTCTCAATGCAGCAAAGCATCTCTCAAACTCAATTCCAAGGCCAGTGAATCGAAAAGTACCTTGGCTTTTACTCCCCACCAGAATATATCAAAAGATTTAATTGGGAGTCTTATATTACCTATGGAAGCTCAATACCTGTATAACAATACATCCTAAGAGTTGTATTCCTAAATATACAAGTAGCTCCTCCACTATTTCTTTTATTCGAATAACTTTTCTTTTTAACTCAGTTTTATTTATTTGTTATATTTTAATATATACATTTTTTCTCTATCCTTACCATTTTTGGTGCTGCTTGGTACAAAAAGCCTTGACTGGGAAAAAAGCTCAAGACAAAACCAGACGACAGAGACTGTGTGTGCAGCCTGTCATCCTTACCCAGAATAGCACCAGCCACACAGTATTACACCATACATTTTTGTATGGGTACAGTAAAAAAAGGGGGAAGCCATAGACATAGAAACAAGATCTTATCTTCTAGGGATAAGAACTCACTTTTTATAGCAGATGGGTACCTCCCATCCTGAACATGTGTCATGTGGATACAACCAGTCCCCAGGAGATTGGACATTGTTAGTCCAATCCAAAACCAAAACCCCAGATCCCTGACGTAGAAACGATACATCTCCGGGCAACACCACCAGGAACTAAGCTCCATTGAGAGATTTATAACACTACTTTGGCACCAACTTGTGCCAGTTTTGATATGACAATGAGGAAAGGAAAACTTGACCTAAGACCAGATTGTCCTATCACATTACCTAACACTAAATGGAAATCAGAAGAGATATCGTCCTTTGAACTGTGAAAAATAAGAGCACCAACAACAAAAAACTAACTTTGACAACTGTGACTGAACAGAGCCTACTTTGGGACTAATAAGGAAAACCCTACCCTAGGATGTAGTCCAGGACACATAAAAAACAACAACAACAACAACAACAACAACAAGATGTCTTATTTCAGAGGTCTAACTTGGACAACAGAGACTGAGCAGAACCTTTGGACCCATAATATCCTAGGCTTCGGCTTAGGGACTGAACGAAAACAGGGAGCAAGTGTTACAGAAGACTGAACACAATAACGATGGATAGGAACCTAACCTATCCTAGACCCTGAATTTTAACCTGCGCAAATACCAAGATCGCTAGCTACAGTGGCTTGATTTTCTCACACACAACCAAGATGAAACTTTCCTGGCATCACAAAAAAGCCTTTGGGATGGGGTAATGAGTATGTATGGAGCCAGGGGTTGATCCTATGATAGTATGCTTCAAGGATGGAGAAACCCTGCATCTCTTAGGCCACAAGAATTCCCTTTCTTCCCCAATGCTTACTGTGCCTATGCAAAAAAAAAAAAGTGTGGGGTACGCCAAACCCTACCACTCCAGCACCCATTCTTTTTCTTGTTTTGTTTTGATTTGTTAGATTTTACTTTATTTTCCTTCTTTTTTTCTTCCACTTTTCTCATTCTTTTTCACTCTTGTGGTTATTATTTAGAGATTTATTTTTATTTTTATTTGCTGGGTCCATTTTTTCTTTTTTCTTTATTTTTCTTTTCTTTTTTTTTCTCTCTCTCTCTTGTTTCTTTCTTTTGGTAGTTGTCACCAATTTTTTCTCCCCTTTTTCTTATCCTTTTTATCTCCAATGATGGTGGAATAGATGCTCAATCTACAACAAGCTGTAAAGTGGAGACCAGTTGTACTAGCATACTGAGGGGTAGAGGAGGGAGATATGCTATAGGAGCAGAGGGAGGACAGCACTGGTGGTGGGAATGCCCCTCATTCATTGTCACTATGTACCATAAATGATGCAGTGAAAGATTTGTAATGCACTTTGGTCACAATAAAAATAAAAAAAAATGTAGTTAAGACATTAGTTAAAATTTAAGGATTATATAGAGAGATCCTTTCAAAAAAGGGCCTCTACGATCTTTAAGAAAACTGTCCCCAAAGCAGCATTCCAGGGAGTGAAAAATAGAAAAGAATTTATTGTAAAGAGATATTTGGAGATTATGGATTTTTCCAAAGTACAAAAAATATAAATATGTTCTAAAAGGTAATAGGTATTGCAAAGTTAACAAATCACTTAAGCTTCTACACTTTTCTAGGCAGTGGAAGAACAGAACCATGTAGAAATAACATGGTAAAGAACAAAACTATCTAGCAATAACATTCATGTTTCATGTGGACAGTATTGAACACAAGTACTCAGAGTGTTTAGGGGACTAGTTTAGGAAATAAAGTTTAACAATAAATGAGTGGCTGGAATTTGCTCTTTCGTGGCACAGTTTATGTTATGAAGCATGTATCCTTTTTTAAATGGTGGGTCTATCTACCATTATTTTTTATTTTAGTCCTATCATTACATATTGGTTGTATCATATAAATTGTATTTAGTTCAATATCTTAAACTTGAGACAAATACTATAGAAACTGCCTGCCACCAAGAGACTGACTGGCCCCAAGTAGTCTTATCTTGCTATGATACCATACCTTACCATATGATATGGTAAGGAATAGACTTCAATTTGAGTATATTTAGAAATTTTCTTAAGAGCTAAGCTATTTTTTTCTTGAAAAAATAAAAGCGATCTTGATAAATAGAAAAATTGTTAGGATAGTTTGATAAATTTTACACATGTCACCACTTTTTTTTAATAGCAAGATTAAAGACTATTTTCTCGGGGCCGGGAAGGTGGCGCTAGAGCTAAGGTGTCTGCCTTACAAGCGCTAGCCAAGGAACGGACCGCGGTTCGATCCCCCAGCGTCCCATATGGTCCCCCCAAGCCAGGGGCGATTTCTGAGCACATAGCCAGGAGTAACCCCTGAGCGTCAAACGGGTGTGGCCCAAAAACCAAAAAAAAAAAAAAGACTATTTTCTCACATTAACATTAAATTTTATTGTTTATTGTTTGTATTTTCTGTAATGGAAAGTAGCACTATTGATACTTAATGTTTATAAACAAGGTAGATGAGACATTGCAATTTTTGCTGAGCTTTGTTATAGTTAGTTTTGAAATTAATTCTTATGCCAGTGTTATAAAATAAATAAGACAAAATTAAAAGGCACAGCTGGACATTCTAGTCAATAATACCAGAGTAGGTCCCAGTAAATAGCCAGATTAATTTCCCATATAAAAAGAAATAGAATTTATTTGATTCTACTGTTCATACTGTCCAAGAGTATGCCAAAAAAGCAAGAATAAGCACATAGCAATTTTAGATTTTGAAACAAAATATATACTGGCTTAATCCAACTATTTGATGCATATAATAGAACATCAAAATATGCATTAAAGTAATATGTATTTTTTAATTTGTAAAATTATTTGCCCCTTTCTTATCTCTCTGTTGTCTGTAAATGACACACATATGCACTATAGAGAGGTGCTAGTTTATGCAGTTTTTATGTTTTCTGGGTATTGCATAACATGTTGCATATTTACACACTCTGTTGAGGTGTTGGTTTTGAGTCATGCTCTTCATTATAGCACTTTCATTTCTACTCTTGAATGTCACATATTTAGTTTTCCTTTGATAATAAGCAACATTAAGGTTTATATATAGCAGTTATCAAAGAAAAACAGGAATATCAGTGTAAGAACATTAAGAATAATCAATTATGTATTGTAATTGTATATGCATTTAGGCACATTCTTTCTGCAATTAAAGTTTGAATTCTCTTTTTTAAAATTACAAATCCTTCCTAGTTGTATTTCAGGAATATAGTGACAGTGAATTAGGGCCATTTAACCAATGTTAAACTCTCTATTAGAGTTTTTAGCATGTATCCCATACCTCCACACTTAGCCCAAGATCTACCAGTATAACAGGTACATTTTGTGTTTAGCTTGTTATAGTTTAGTTATCTTGATTCTATTGTGTTGACTTTGTATTGGGTATGTAGCTCTGACCATATTTTTATTTTCCACCCAATGCAACTGAGACCAGTTGGCCCCTGGCTTCCATCCATATTTTTTTCCTTTTCTAAATTTGTAGAAAGACAGAAATATGAGGTAAAAAATGTAACTCATCTTCCAAGGTTCAATGAATAAGATAGGTACCCCTATTTAGAAGGTATATATACAATTTTAAAAAGAGGGGACACATTTCTTTCCTGCTTTGATTCAGTAAAATTTGAAGAAATTAGAAAGGAAATATCCATGGTTTAAAAACAAACAAAGCAAAAACAAAACATCTCTACCCTGAAGCATACTGTCATAACTGGCTACATGCTCTGAGTATGCTAATTGTCCAACTCCAGGGTCTTTCTTATGGTCACAGGAGTTTTACTTTGTTGCAGTTGTAGTAGTCTGTTGGATATATTGGTCCCACCCTAATTTATATTCACACTCCACCCAAGGGTGTGATCTAGTGATGATATTATTGGATTATTTCATACATGTTATTCCTTCTCCACCGTAGGTTGAGGCCTGGGTCTTGTGAATAAAAGCTTCGGTTTTAGAAAGGAAGGGTGCTGCAGATGACTTGCATCCCTGAGCAGAACCTTAGTGGGGTCAGAAAATCCACACTGGAAGAAAGCAGATACACAAGATGGACAAATATGAAATATGAAATAATTGAGACCACACAAAATGCATGGGACTCACGTCTATGAGACGAGAGACAATTTTACTTTTCAGCCAATGACATTTTAAGCACAACTCTAGTATGCAAGGTGTCTTCAGAGAAAACAAAGAGCAGAGGATCATTAGGAGGGACAACACATTGGTACAGCACCCTAGTATCTACATATCAAATAACTATCTGATGTAGGTGAGAAAGAGCCCTGCTAGAGGTAAGGGGAAACATGAGCTGAAGATGTTTTTGGGTAAGCAAAAACAGGTTTTTCAAGAAACAGGAGGAGAGAGACAGGTTTTGGAAGAAATGTATTTGCAGTGGCTGGAAAATGTATTTTTGGGGGGACGGAAATAATTGTTTACCATCATGGAGCTAGACTAAGAAAAAAATGTTGCTGGTGCCAGGTTATACTCGAAGTAACAGATACAAATAAACTAACCAGGGGGAGCTTTTGGCGGGCTTTGATACTGAAAGTTCTTTGTGACTGCAGGTTAGCTAAGGCCAAATTTCTGTAGTAGAAAAGGAGACAAAAATCAAATTAAAGGAAAAGAGAAAATGTAATGATACAGCCATGTCAGAAATATAGCCAGTAATCCACACAATGGTCAATGATCGATTTCTCCAATGGGCCTTCTGGCAGATATTTCTTGAGAGGAAAATTAGGCACTGTACCAGGAAAGCCGAAAGCCACGTGTGGTGTGTGCTTCTCTAATAAATAGAGAAATGCATACTGCATGCCTCTGCAGAAGGGACTCATTCTTTGGTTTTTCTCCACTAAGCTGTTTTCCATCTTAGGAGTGGCAGGCTTTTGTGGTGGGATTCCTTGCCTGAGTGTTGAATTTTCTGAAACTATTCTTGCATCTATTCACTGTGTGGTTTAATTCCTGAGTTGAGGTTTGCTTTCAGACCTGCATCTCACCAGATTCTAATTTTGGAGCCTAGGACAATGTTTATAGTATTTAGTTTTTTGTAACTAGCAATCTTGATTTTTGCACAGATCCTAAGTCAAAGCCAGTGGTATCACAGAATGTCTTATTTCATCTCACCATTAGGTAGCAAGGCAGGGACAACTGTTTTTAGAGCAAGTTGTTGCTGTTTTCTCATCTTCAGGGTGTTATATGACCCTACCCTGAAGGAGGTTGGTTCCAGGCAGCATTTGAGCTTCTTTCAGGGGGAGCTTGATTCCTACTGCTGGTGCAAAAAACTGCCAGTTACAATGTTGGGGTCAGAGGTTTGGGGTTGGACAGTCAATGTCTAATTGATTGAGGCTTAAGTCAAGTCCCCATGACAAATGTTCAAGTTAAAAGGTGCCCCTGTACTATAAAATGTTTGAGTTCCTATCCATATTAGATAAGAATTTCTTTCTATATGTCATATTTCACCATATTAGTGTGCTTATACAAAAAGGAACAATGTAATATGATACTCCTGGTGCATATGGGGGTAAAGATAACAAGCTAAACAATCACTATAAGCTGATTTTCACCTGAGATCATATCCCAACCAAGAATTTTCTACTGGAGTTTCTTATTAAGCAGATCCAAAAATTGGATGGGGAAACTACCTTTACATATGTAAATAAACACTAAGAATTATAACTATTAACAAATTTGTTTACAAAAACATACAAAGAAAATATAGACATCCCCTTTAAGTATTTTGAGATAGTCAGGGGAAGGGATAAAATCCAAACACAGTTTTATCCAACACTGTGGTCTTGTGGTGTCTGATAAATGTTTCACAGAAGCCAGGGATCCAGCAGCGTCCTCAAGTTGAGTGTCTCTTGGGAGCCAAATACCATCTATTCTAGAATAACTAAAAGAATAAATATAAAGGTCTACTAAGTTGATATGTTGAACTTCTTAGTGCCAATAAATTGTGAAGAGAAAAAAACAAACTTAGGGGAAGAGGAGAAATACAAAATACTTTATTGTCTTTTATATTGCAAGGAAACCTGTAGCAATAGATACATCTGTTTAGACTGAAAGGATGTTCAACAGCTGCTCATTATAGAGACCTATAATAATATTCAAATATAGATTTTTTTGTTCATAGGAGTTCTTGAAGATATATTTTTGTCTCCCAAGTTTTGTTTTTTAGAGTTTTATCATATTAGATTCCAAATATAGTCCTCAACATTGTAAACCTTGACAAAATACTCTAATTTATCCATCTTCCATTTGATTATGTTTGCTATTATGAGACCATTGGAATACATATGTCCATAGAGACCATTGGAATAGGGAACTGCAAGGCCTTGTTCATTGACTATGATTTTACAATTTATTTATTGATCAATTTTAAACCAAGCTGGGATACTATAAGATCATAAAGTCCACACTGTCAGCTTGCTTCCAGAAAAAAAATCTGGATGCTCAAAACATGGTAGATGATACTCCATGGAGTAGACTCCTCTTTTAGACTCACTAACATATTGCTTAGTACCTTAGACTTGAAAATAGTAATTGTTCTAAGAATGCTCCACACACATTCTAAACCTGGAAGCTTTTATCTAGCAAAGTCTACCCTTACTATCAATGAATTGCCTAGAAACTGGAAAACCTTTGTTTCCCCCACCAAGTGCCAAACTCATTTTTAAGTGCTTTGACCCATTAATAAGAGTCACTTCTTCAAATGTAACCTACCCATAGATCTTCAATGTCTGTCATTATGTGTGCTATTGTTGTACGTGGTGAAAGCCTCTGTTTATCTAATCTGTATTGCACATAATCCCTAACTTATATTGAATAAATTACTATTATATATTATCTCTCAGTCCATTTACCATCTTACAAATCCTCTTCTGTCCTCTTGCCCCTCAACTCTGATCTGTTAGTTCCTCCTATTTAACCCTCTTTACTATCTGTTCTTATGCCCCGGAAACCTTCCCCATGTGCTCAGCAAGTAGCCAGCCAGCTCCCAAAGTGAAAGGACACCTGCCCAGCTCACCATGTGTTACTCTGGGAAGCTGCAGCCACTGTTTCCACAAACCCATTACATGTGGACTTTTTACTCCAACAGTCCCCCACTCACCTACTGTGGACAGTTGCTTGCTAAAGTTTGAATTCTTAAAATTCCCTGCCCAGAGACAGTGAAACCAGCTGATTTTTGCCATGTGTCAGAAGCAGGGCATACATCTTAGGCCTTTTTTGCTTTCCCGGGGCATGAGATTTTGATCATCTTCAGCATTCTTCCCTGAGGGCTCACCTTCTTCAGAGGTGATCCAGACCACCCACAAAGGGTGGAGCCAGAGGAGTGTGTTTGCTCTGCTTTGTGGCCACACACATCTTCATGTAGAAAAATTTACAATACAAGCATGCCAATGGGGAAACAACACAGGCCAACTCCATTCATAGAGAATGAAGATGGCAACCCTAATGATCTGAAAACAGCCAACAACTTAGATTCTCAGATATGGAGTTTAGAGAGGAAATATGGAGGATGTTCACAGAACTCAAAGAAAGCATAGATTGAGTTGAACTTAACACTAATAAGAATCAAGAGGATAAGAAGATAGAAATCAGAAAATTTAAAACTGAAATAACAGGTATGAAAAATTCAGTATAGGAATTTAAAACCTCAATGAAAAGTTTCTCAAACAGGATAATAGTAGCTGGGGATAGAATCAGTGAGCTAGAATATGAGATTCAAACAACTCCATACAGCAGAAGAGATTGGGAAAAATCATAAAGCAAGTGATCAGACAATAAAAACATTACTCAAAGATTGTAAACAGATGAAAATAGAAGCCTTTGATTATCTCAACAGTAACAACATAAGAATCATTGGAATCCAGAGAAACAGGAGGAAAATCCCCCAAAATAATCAACAGTCAAGGACATTTTTACAGAGATACTACCAGAGCTGAAGACTACATGCAAATAAATTCTGCATAAATAATTTTTTTGATAGAAATAAATTATTTTTATTAACTATGTGGACTTATTGTCTTAACTGATGTTTTTGGACAAAGTTGAAACAGCAGGAATGCCCAGGGTGGGGTCTTTGATTTTTCTATAATAGGACCCACAATGAATGAATGGGTTGCTTTTATATTCAGTCATTATATAATAGCCAATGAAAAAAGAATAATCCGAATTCTGGGGAAAACCAGCATTCTAGCATCATCCATGAAAACTGAATTCATCCCCCAGGTACTGTAGCTTCTTACATGTTTCCACTGAGAGAATGGCAGTCAAAAACATTTACCTCAAGAAATTTTGACAATTTTATTGGGGGTGGGATTGGAAGTAGAGTGTTTTCTATATAACTCAGATGCTCAGGAGCTACTCTTGGCTCTGTACTCATATGAGTGAGTGTTGGTAGTGCTTGGGAGAGTACCAAAGAGTACCAGCTAAATGAGACCCAAGAAAAAGGACCCTAAGACATATCATAGTCACAATGATGAATCCCAAAGATAGCGATAGAACACTGAAAGCAGCAAGAGCAAATAGGAAAATTATATTCAAAGAAGCATTCTTAATATTTACAGCAGACATGTCACAAGAAATCCTCAAGGTCAGAGGCAATGGTGAGATATAGTGACAAAACTCAATGAAATAAATGCTTCGCCTAGAGTACTGCACCCAGCAAGACTCACTTTCAGGTTTAAAGGAAGTATACATAGCTTCTTGGATAAACAACAGCTCAGAAACCTTGCAGACTCAAAACCAGCCTTAAAAGAAAAACTGAAAGGTCTACTTTAAGACAAGACTGACCAACAGGCACACCAAAATAATACACAAATATGGCACTAAACCCCACGACAATTATCTCTCTATGTCAAAAATGGACTAAATTCAAAAGTTAAGAGACACAGAGTAGCTAAATGGATAAAAAAAATACTGAATACAACCTTCTGCTACCTATATGATACACACCTGAATAGTCAAACAGACACAAATCAAAGGCTTGTGGAAAATTATCCAAACAAATAACACTCCTAAAGAAGCTGGAGTGGTCATACTAATATCATTTGACACAAACTTTAGATTTAGAAAAGTTGTAAGAGACAAAGATGGACATTTAAAACTAATCAAGGGATATGCACAACAGGAAAAAAATCACACTCCTAAATATATACACACCCAAGCGGGACCAGCAAAGTATTTAATACAATTGTTGACAAATCTAAAAACAAGTTATCAATAGGAACACAATAATTGTGGGAGACTTCAACACTGCCCTTTAACCCTTGATAGGTCAACCAGACTAAAACCCAACAAAAATATTCTAGCCCTAAAAAGAAAAATGGATGAAAGTAGTCTCTCTCTTTCTCTCTCTCTGTCTCTGTCTCTGTCTCTGTCTCTGTCTCTCTCTCTCTCTCTGTCTCTGTCTCTGTCTCTGTCTCTGTCTCTCTCTCTCTCTCTCTCTCTCTCTCTCTCTCTCTCTCTCTCCCCACATATATATGGCACTCCATTCCCAGAAACTGGATACACATTCTTCTGCAATGCACATGGGTCATTCTCTAGGATAAACCACATGCTGGCCATAAAACATATCTCCATAAATAAAGAGGATAGTTATCATGCAGACTATCTTTGCTGATCAGCACTGAAATCAACGTGAAATACAAAGGTACACAGAGAAAAATTTTATCACCTGGAAATTAAACAGCTTACTACTGAAATAAAACAGTGAGTCAGAGATGAAATCAAAGAGAAAATCAAAACATAATTGGGAACAAATGACAATAAAGACACAATTTTCCAGAATTTATGGGACACAGCAAAAGTGTTACTGGGAGGAATATTTATAACTTTGCTAGCACACATCAGAAAGGAAGAAGGGAATGAAAGAAACTTTTCTCAGTATAATCAAGCCCATCTACTACAAGCCAATGGCCAATATTATTATCAAGGTATATAAACAAAAAGCCTGTCCCCTAAAATCTGGTACAAGACAATTTGGTACAAAATCTGGTACCATCACTCCTATTCAATATAGTACTGAAAGTACTTGCCATAGCAATTAGGCAAAAAAAAAAAAAAGATATCAAGACCATCCAGATAGGTAAGGACATAGTCAAGCTTCACCTTTTGCAGATGAAATGAAGCTATATTTAGAAAACACTAAAGACTGCAAAAAAGCTTCTAGAAAAAAAATATATATTCATATAGCAAAGTGCCAGGCTACAAAATTAACATGCAAAAGTCAAAGTCTTCTTATACACCATTAATGACAGAGAAAAAAAGGACATTAAAAAATCCCATTCACATTAGTGCCTCACAAACTCAATATCTTGGGGTCAACTTAACTTAAGAGGTAAAGGATATATATAAAGAAAACTACAAAAGCCCGCTTCAAGAAATAAGGGATGACACAGGAAATTGGAGACACATACCCTGCTCATGAATTGTCAGAATTAATATAATTAAAATAACAATATTCCCCCAAAGCATTGTACAGATTTAATGCAATTCCATTAAAGATAGCAATGACAATCTTCAAAGAAGTGCATCTAACCCTCCTATAATTCATTTGGCACAATAAACACTCACTAATAGCTAAAGAAACCCTTGGAAAAAAGAATATTGGAGGCATTACTTTCCCAAATTTTAAAAGGTATTACAAACCAATTGTAAAACAGGATGGTATTAGAATAAAGACAGATCCTCAGATCAGTGGAATAGACTTGAGTATTCAGAGAATGTTCTCCATACATACTATCAACTAATATTTGATAAAAGGGCAAGAAATCCAAAATGGAGCAAGGAAAACTTCTTCAATAAGTGGTGTTGGCACAACTGGTTAGCCACTTTCAAACAAGGGAACTCAGATCCCCATTTAACACCATGAACAAATATCAAATCCAAATGAATTTAAGACCTTAATATCAGGCCTGATACCATAAGGTATACAGAACAGCACGTGGGTAAAACACTATATGACATTGAAGCTAAATTCATTTTCAAGGAGAAAACAGCACTCTTTAAACAAGTGGAAACATAGATAGACAGATGGGACTATACTAAGCTGAGAAGGTTTTTCAACTCAAAGCAAATAGTGCCTAAGATACAAAAGCCACCCACAGAATGGGAGAAACTATTCACCCAATAACCATCAGACAAGGGGCTAATCTCTAAAATAAAAAGATACTGACAGAACTTAATAAAAAATATATCCACATCAAAAATGGGAAGAAATGGACAATTGCTCAAAGAAGAAATACAATTGGCAAAAGAGACACAAAAAATGCTCCACATCATTAGTCATCAGGGTGGTGCAAATAAAAACTACAGTGATGTACCATCTCACACCACAGAGACTGGCACACATCACAAAGAGCAAGAACAATCAGTGTTGTAGGGAATGTGGAGAGAAAGGAACTCTTATTCACTGCTGGTCAAAATGCCATCTAAGAGTTCAGCCTTTATGGAAAACAATATGAAGATTCCTCAAAAATCTGGAAATTGAGCTCCCATATAATCCAACTATATACCACTCCTAGGGATATACTCTAGGAACAGAAAAATGCAATTCAAAAAATCCCTTCCTCACATCTAAATCATCGCAGCACTATTTACAACAGCCAAACTGTAGAAACAACCAAGATGTCCTTTTACAGATGAATGGCTAAAGAAACTGTTGTACATGTACACAATGGAATATTATACATCCATCAGGAGAGTTGAAGTCATGAAATTTTCCTATACATGGATATATATATAATCTATTAGGTTGAGTGAAAAAAGTCAGGGGGAGAGAGAGATAGACACAGAATGTCTCAATCATCTATGGGTTTAAAGAAAAAATTAAGACATTCTTGTAATAAAGCCCAGAGAATAGATTTAAGGGCTGGAAGGACCAGTTCACAATCTGAAGCTCACCACAAAGAGTGGTGAATACTGGTAAGGAAATAACTACACTAACAACTAGCATGACAATGCTAAAGAATGAAGTAGAATGCCTGTCGTGAATACAGGCAGGGGTTGGGGCGCTGAGGCATTAGGTGGTGGGTATGTTGCACTGGTGAAGGGGGGTATTCTGTTTATGACTGAAACCCAATTACAAACATACTTGTAATCATGATGCTTAAATACTTAAAAAAAATAAAGTTTGAATTTTTAAGGTCAAA
The DNA here is from genome assembly GCF_024139225.1 of Suncus etruscus. Taxonomy (NCBI): domain Eukaryota; kingdom Metazoa; phylum Chordata; class Mammalia; order Eulipotyphla; family Soricidae; genus Suncus; species Suncus etruscus. Next base: position 61,976,543 of record NC_064851.1, on the reverse strand, counting down.
GCCTGTACTTTCACCACTCATCCTCAGAACATTACAAGTTTTTGGAGCAGTGTAAGAACTAGACCAAAGTTCTAGAACAAATTTCCTTTGATCTGAGGTGTTTACATTGTACTAGAATTTACATTTTAATTTATGTTTACATTGTAATAGGAGTTTACATTGCAATATAAGTAGTAGAAAATTGCAGGCTTTAAAGGAAGAAGGGAACCTTTAAAAAACGGGTAAAAAGTAAGAAAGTAATAAAATGTTTATCTAGTCATAAAGATAATTATAAAATTTGACTTAAAATAGTTGCTGTCACAACAGCCCCAGATTTAAAATTATATTTAAATTAAAACACAGATAACAATGTAAGTTAAAATGCAATTTATCAAGTTATTACTTTGTACCTTTCACTAATTTTCTGGTGTAATAACAGAGTAAGGAGCTAAATAAATCTCTAGGAAGTTCATAATCTCCAGGGGATGAGAATGTTATTCTTTTGTCTTGACTTCAACTAACAGCCAGTTTAATTACAGCCTACTATAGGGTAATCTAAGTCCTATTTTCTCTGACTATACTTGAGAAATCTCACTGTACAAATGAAGAAATTATGAGAAGTATTAGTCATCTATTGAGCACTGAAGGCAAGTTTTTGTGGAGGGTTTTGGTAATAAGTGCCAGTACTTCAGGTAGTGAATGGTGATGATCTACATTTTTATATATTCTGGGAATTGATATTGTACTTATCTTGTTCCAATGTATGCAATTAATATCAATGAGACTCACAGAGAGCATTGTGGATGTGAATAACAAAACGAAGAGTGATATATCTCCTCAAAGTACAGAAAGAAATGTGAATCCATGGCTGGAACTGAGAAGTGTAACACTCATGAAAAATTAATTTAATCTAGACACAGAATTTGTTATTTGTCTACAGTGTTAAAATATTTCTGAGCTAAAAGAATAGTACAGAGGATAGGGCATTTATCTTGCACAAGGCAGATGCAGATATTATCCCTTATACTCCTTATGAGCTCCCCTGAGCCTACCTATGCGTGCTCACTCTTTGCAAAGCCAGGAGTAAGCTTTGAGTAAGACATAATGCTCCCCCCCCCAAAAAAAAAACCACCAACAACAAAACCCCAATCCTTAAATCTCCTCACTTAATATTTTTATATTTTTATTTAGGGCAAGGGAAAACACATCAGTAGTTTTATAGGCCATTTCATGCTCTACTTGCAAAATTATGCTATATTCTGTTGAAACTAGGAATTTCCAAGTGCAACACATATATTTTCTCCTTTGATCCATCTCTAGGTCCCCTGTCCATTAATTTATAAAATTCTAAGTATCATAATTTGTCAAAATACTGAAAGGCATAGACTAATTATTTAATATGTCCCATAATAGCAGAAATAGCAGAAGGACTTGGCGATATTCAAGTTAAAAAAGTTGATTTTCTATGTTTATAGAAAAAAGCCTTAAAATGTGGCAACATAGGAGTAGGAATGATAGTACAGTGGGTAGAACATTTTTCTTGCATGCCTTTGAGCATGGTTTAGTTCTAACATACCATGTTTCTATGAGCATTGCTAGGAATGACCTCTGAATTCAAAACAAGGAATAACTTCTTATTACCACCAGGTATGACCCAAAGACCGAAAGAAAAAAAAATGTGTCAACGTATTTATGACTCAAATAAGTTCAGGAAAATATGCTTAGGGTAAAAATAAATCTATCTGTGTAAGTAGAATATTTGCCATCTATTTGTGTAAGTAGAAGATTACAGGAACTCTGTCATGTTCTTTTTTGTCATTTATTGTGATAAACTGCTTTTTCACTATGACAGCAGAGTTGACATCATATGGTCAGTGTAGCCTATAATATGTTTTAACTTTACTTTTAGAGAAAAAAAGATATAGTGTGCTTTTGAACTAGAATGCTAGAAAACAAAGCTGGAACCAATAAATGAAACCAATAAATACAGGAGAACATTTTCCCAAGTAAAAGAGGCTTGCAAATATTTAACCCTGCCTTTATATGAAATAAAGTACCATCTCACAAAATAACTTAAGATCCAGCTAGATATCTGTTGCCTGTGCCAACACATCTATATTCACTTCCAGAGCTTTCTACAGACATTTTCCAAGTCTTTGAATGTGTCTATTCAAAGGCATCACTAATCCATTTGTTACTTTCTATTCCCACACTTACTTTTATTGACCAGACTCTTTCTTATCTGACAATTTATATCCCAATTAGTTGCCTTGCCTCTAGTTTCTCCTATTTCAATCTTTACCACAAATTATGTTTTAGATTAATATTCTATGCAGTACTTTGCCTTTGAACCCCTTCTCCTTAAAATTTATCAATGATTTTGCATTTGCCTTAGGGTAATAGCTAAACTTCTTAACTGCTATTCAATTATTTTCACCTTTTCACCCTGACCAAAATTTTCAATTTTATCATTTATTCTCTCCTACATAGATACTAAGATCAAAAGAAATGGGGAATTATTTGTTCCTAATGATTTTATAAATATTTTGCTTTTAACTTTTTATGCCTTTATACCTACTTGATTTCTAACTTTCTGAAAATCACCTTTGAATACTTATAGGCCTCTTTTTATCAGCAATTTGGCTTTTAGCATATGTTACACTTGTAAGGTTCTTTTCACAGTAATTGCTCACATGAGATGGAGTTTCTTTGCCTTTACTTAAAAGAGACTTGACTTAATACTTAGAAATTTTGGGTCCATCTGTCACCATATTTACAGAAACTGGATATTTGTTGATGGCAATAATTAGGCTTCCAAAAATAAAAGTACATGTTTAAAATATTCTTGCTGATATTATGTTCCCTTTGCCAACCTTATGAAAAACCTAACTAGAAATGGAAATTAAGAATTAGGAACTATTTCCTTCTTCCCAATTGTAATATTCATTAGTAGCATGACTGTGGGCAGTTAGTTTAGCCTGTTCATTCCTGTTTTTTCTCATTTGTAAAACTGAAATAATAATATGTAGCTTTTAGGGATATTGTGATGCACAAATAATGTTTGTAAAGTCTTCTTAACTTTAATTTCATAGAAATGTAAAATAACTTTAATTTAAAATTTGCAAAGTTTGTATGTATGTTCATTTAATAATAAAAATAACTTATATAAATTTATGTGCATTAATTTGATTTAAAATATTAACAATTAGTTTTAATTTAGAAATAGACTTTGCTCATTTCTGACATTTTGCATTTGCATTTTGATATTTTTAACCATGACTACTTACATTACTCATGTGTGGTAGTGCTTATCAACTCTGGCTCAGTATTGCTGTAAAATTTAGAAATTTTTTGATTGTGAATCTTAAAATACATTTATAAAATACTTTGCTTAATTAAATAAACTCTTTAGGAACAAAGAGCCTAGGTGTGCATTAAAAAAAAAGAACAACTCAGATTATTCTAATATGTAGTTATGTTTGATAATGGCTAATATCTAACTCTGTGTGTCTTATATTACCATAAAACAAGTTAGATGAATCTATTCATCAATGATAATTCAAATAAATTTTGATTGAAATTTGAACTGCTTGATGAGCTTGTTATAAATATATAAAAATCTCTATTGGTCATAATATTTAGTCCATTGTCCTTTCAGAAACAAATACAGCTGCTTAGATTGAGCAGGTGTCCAATCAACTGCTCTTAATAGATATCTGTGTAAATGTTCTAATGCTTTTTTTTTTCACAGACACAGGTGAAGAATGCATTTGGAAGTCATGGACTACAACTATAGTGCACACTATAAAACTTTTTACTACTTAATTTTAACATCTGTATAATAACTCCTTGATCTTTTTGTCCACAATGGTACTAGGAGATATAGTTTGGTTACCCTAGCTTTGCATTGCAATGCTATAATATATTAGACTTACAAGATAGTACTTATTAAGATAATGTCTTGAAAAGATTCTAATCTATTCACTTTCCATTGATTATGCCTGCTAATTTGATCTAATGTTTATGTCTACAGATAGCAACATTATATACAACTGCATGCCATAGATTCCTGCTACAGTGATTATTTATTGAGTATATATTATTGCAATTTATTTTCAATTCAAGAGAGTTTACCATTATATTATAATGCTCATCATTTCAGTTTGCTTTCAGGAAAGCAACCTAAATACTCAAGACCACTAGATGATCCTTCATGGTGTAAACCACTCTTACAGTGCTTATTACCATATCGCTCCGTATTCTAGACTTAAAAGTTATAATTTTTATTTTTGGGCTACAGCCAGTGACTCCCAGAGGTTACTCCTGGCTGTGTGCTCAGAAATCACTCTTGGCTTGGGGGACCATATGAGATGCCGGGAATTGAATCCAGCTCTGTCCTGGGTCAGCAACATGCAAGGCAAACACCCTACCACTGTTCTATTGCTTTGGCCCTGAAAATTATATTTTTAAAGAATGTTTTATGCACAATTTAACCTAGGAACCCTTTCTTCAGTAAAGTTTACCCTTACCAATGATGATTTATTTATTAAATGGAAAATATTTTTATCTGACTTGAGATATATAATATATATTATATATATGCATGCATATATATGCATATATATGCATTCTGGCTCATTCCACCTGGATCAGCTTTTCAACTGTAACTCATGAATCGATCCTCAGAGTCTGTCTATGTGTGTCCATGAGTGTATGTGATGGCTATCTAATGTCTGTCTAATATTTGTTTGTAATATATATAGTTTGTTGTATATTGTACTTCCCCCTGTTATATATAATCTCTCCTTCCTCCTTCCCTGCTTACCACTTTATAAATCGTTTTCTATCCTTTTCCTCTCTCACCCCCGATCTGTTATTTCTCCCTATTTAACTCTTTTAACCCTCAGTTTTAACTCCTCAGGAACCAGAACATTCACTCAACCCCAACCACCTGCCAACCAGCCTGCCTTGGCTTGGCCTGGGAAGAAGCTCCCACAGCTGCTGGTTGCTGATTTGCTATTGGTACCTTTTCTCCCACCTCCCCTCACTGTGGACTGTTGCTCAGTTCTGGATTTGACTTTTGAGAGCCCCTCAGCTGGAAGACATTTCCTAATCCATGACGGCTAGGAGCCATTTATCAGACTCCACAAGACTATGTCGCAAGCTGAAGCTGTGCTCAAGTTTTTATCCCTTCCTCCAGAAATTTAAATTCTTATAACGAAAAAAGAAACTCTTGTTTATCCTTGGTAAAATATATTCGATTTGAATGTCATAGTTTATTTTTATTTTATTTATTTATTTTGGGGACACACCCAGTGACGCTCAGGGGTTACTCCTGGCTATACACTCAGAAATCACTCCTAGCTTGGGGGACCATATGTGACTCCAGGGAATTAACTGTGGTTCATCCTAGGCTAGTACGAGCAAAGCAGATGCCTTACCGCTTGCGCTACTTGGCCCCTGAATAATATAGTTAAAAAAAAAAACCTCTTCGCTCTTAAGAGAAACATAACTTTCTTCTTTTGATGACACAGTATTATCTCTTAATTTTACCATTTTATCTCAACGCACTATTAAAACGTACAAAGTTACTAGTCAGAAGAGTACAGTATTTTAATAGAATAATTTGTCAATGATCACAGATCATGCCCACAGTTTCTAATTATTCATCATGACATTTAAAGTCAATCCACTTGCCTTGATTGGTATAGCATTATATTGTGATGCTCAGATTTGCTAGAGACAACATTTTTCCTCCCTTTGTTACATACTGTTAACAACCTGTCTGAAACAGCATAATTTTTACTTTGATACCAATTAAGAAAATTGCAATACAGCTATAATTCAATTGCTGATGAATGATGTGAAACCATAGTTTATCTTAATTCAGTGATGGAAAACCCAACAAAAAGGAACAAGTGGACTGAAACTATATGGATAAAATTTGCTGAACTATGTACATTATTCATGCATTTATAATGCTTGAATATTTATTGTTATACATTATCTGTATGCACCTTAGCTTTATTCTGGACAATACAAACATATGAAATTAAAAGCCTAATATCTCAGAAAAATATTATGTTAGAAAACTATGGCAGTACTCCATGTTCCTATATAACAAGCTAATTAGACCTAAAATATGTTGATTCTAACATATAAATCTATCAGAATATTGCTACAATTTTCTCTTTATAATAATCAAAACTAACTTTAAATTTTTTAAAGAATCAGAAAATATGTAACCAGCTTGTATACTTTGAATAAAATTAATTAGCAGCTCATTTAGTATCAATAATAATTTTGTATAAATAGTAAACACCTAATTATCCTTCTTTTTAAAAAGTTTTTGGGTCACACCTAACAGTGCTCAGATCTTATTCCTAGTTCTGTGCTCAGAGAACACTCCTAGAGTGCTTAGAGTACAAATGAAGAAACTCCAATCACTTACATGTAAGCAAGTACTTAAATGAGATACTTATAACTCCAACCCCTTATTTTATCTTCTTTATAGTGTTCTTATTGAAAATCAAAATATTATTTGAAATTATGCAAAAATTGAATTAGAATTATAAAGTTGTAACTGTAAACTGTGTTTCTATTATTTTTATATACTATCATCTTGAAATAGTAAACCGAGAGTCACATTTTAATTTGTGGTCTTTGTTATAACTGTAGAACTCTTGAAAGTCATCTTCATTATTTTTATAATGTTACTTACTTGAACTTTAATGCTATAATCAAAACAGAGCAACAGTATAGAAGGCATTGTACTATATTTTGCCAAATTAAAGCCTTATTGATATTTTCACCTTTTTTACTTTGTCAAAAACACTGTCTTTTCTAATCCTTGTTAGACTACTGATTTAAAGAAAGAAAAAAGCCAATTCTTTAGACACCTTCTGAGTTTAATTTTATAATAAAAATGATTTGAATAATTAGACCTTCAGAATCCTAAAGATAAACATGTAATCTTTTATCTTATTTGCTTAATAAAATTGTTCAGAAGATTAAAAGTGGGAAAGACAATGTAAAATATAACATTTCAATACTGATGTACTTTCTTTTTTTTTGTTTTTTTTTTTTGTTTGTTTGTTTTTTTGGCCATACCCGTTCGATGCTCAGGGGTTACTCCTGGCTAAGCACTCAGAAATTGAGCCTGGCTTGTGGGGACCATATGGGACGCCAGGGGATCGAACAGAGGTCCTGATCCTTGGCTAGCGCTGGCAACGCAGACACCTTACCTCTAGCGCCACTTAGCCGGCCCCGTACTTTGTTTTACTTAAAACATAATGGTTAGGAACTTGCCTTGCATATGACAGACCGATTTTGATTCAGCTCTCTTTAGTCCTGCCAGGAGTTATTCCAAATCACAGAGCCATAAGTAATCCATCACCTCTGCTGAATGTGACACGGAAGCAAAAATTTAATTACTAGTGAATGCTTAAAAAGTTTTAATTATTATTATTTTTTTTTTGTTTTTGGGCCACACCCATTTGACTCTCAGGAATTACTCCTGGCTATGCGCTCAGAAATCGCTCCTGGCTTGGGGGGACCATATGGGACACCTGGGGATAGAACCGCTGTCCATCCTATGCTAGAGCTTGCAAAGCAGACACCTTACCTCTAGCACCACCTTCCCGGCCCCAAGTTTTAATATTCTTATGCTAATGAATTTACATCTTTTTAACTTTTATATATTATAATTTTAAGGCAACCATTCTCCAATGCTATAAGATGCTTGAATTCTATATTATAAAAAACATGTGTTTCTGTAAGCTAAAACATTTTTACAACTTATTAATATATAGAATAAAGCAGATATTAAAATTAAAATTTATTTAAATAGAACAAGTATCATATGTTTGCTAGTTTCTAAAGCTTTCATTCGCTCTGTGTTTTGAAACTCAAATTTATTTCTGAATATTTTTTGCATCACTTTTCTCATTTTTTTCTTATGATTCGGCTGGCTTTTGATATGCTTAGAATAAGAAAGCTGTTAGTGTAAGAATGTAAATCTCTTTCCAAATGCCATTTTTGAAGAAGGCTAGATTTTTTCCCTTGAAAATATGTGTTACCCACTTCAAGCCAAAGAAATGACAGTTACGAAAAAGGCAGTCTAGAAACGACATTGATTTGGCTATATTTCATCCTCACAAATGCTTTATAAATATGAAAGGATGACAACATTGATAAACTCCTCTGTGTAAAAGGATGCTACATTGTTTTGGCCTGCTGAGAGACAATAGCAGCAGGAACAATTTGGAACTGAATGACCAGAAATGGAGTGGTTCTTTATAAGCAAAAATGTTGACCATGATTCAAAAAGGCAGAGATGCAAACTGTGCCAGGTTCTGCAGAAAGTAGTAATATTTCTAGGCCCAAGATAATATATTCCTGTGTACTCTAAGGAATGGTTCATTGGTTGGTTCAGTCTATTGGTTTTAGACTTAAGTGCAACAATGATCACATACTTTAAAAAGGAATTGTTAGCTTTTAATATTTACGAAACCTAAAAGCAATCTTGTGGCATGTTATCAGATGAGACACTATCAGATCAAGATTATAATAGAGATATTTAACTCTGAAATACATTTCTAAACTCCTATGAACCATGAAAAATGAAACAGTAGCAAAACACTTATGACCTATATAATTGTGATTTAAATAAAGACAACAAATTTCTTAAAAATGCTGTGACAAATTCTTATTGAGTTTATATTATGTGTCAAGCAATTGCATGATGAAAAAAACTAAACGAACTAATATTTGTGTACTAATTTATTGCTTTTTGCCAATTTTCTTCAAATTGCTTTTGATTTTTTCTTTTGGGATTTATAAATTCTAAACAAATGATTTTTAAATTGTATAAATTTTAAGAGTATTTTCTATACAAAATGTCTAATTTTCTTCTTTGGAACTTTTCATTTTATAACCATGCCCTGGTTTATAGTGTACAAAATCTTGAATTTATCAGGTGTCACATTTATTTTAAATACTATAAAATATATCTTATAGCATATATTTCAGGAGCACTTGGTAAGACTATGGACAATAGTACTAATTGTACATAAATAGTGTATGAGCATTTGGAGAGAATATGAGATATATATCAGTCTATTTTTCTAATTATATCACTAATTGATGATAAAATTATAGTGATTTAAACTACCAATGTCAATTATGCAAAGCCAATAAGAATTCTAAAGAGTTTAATATTAACAAAAGGAACTCATATCCATCTTTATACAATAAAGATTAATAAAAAGGTGCATATTGGATATATTTTGTTATACATAAATTGGTATATATGCCCACAACTGAAACCCACAGTTAAATTCAGTAGTTTAGATTTTATATAATAGATAACATATATATATATATACATATATATATAGTGTTAGAGTGAGGGTATGTATACTCAATAAAAATGGATAAAATATTTCACAAATATTAATTTTAATTCTTAATCAAACATTATTCTCCTCAGGATTTACTCATGGCAATGCTCAGACAACCATATGTAGTATCAGGAATAAAATGTAGGCTGTATGCAAGACAAGCACATTATATTTTTCTTGTAAGAAAATAATTTGTGAAAAGAACTCCACATAATGTATATTCATATGTATTTATTTTTAAATCTCTATTTTCTTTCAATATTCATACCAATTTTAAAGGTAAATTATATTAAATAGTCCACTCTAGAGTAATAAATAATTAGTTATATTATTTATGCTATAAAATTTGACAGGCAATTTCTACCTTTTTCAAAGACTGATTCGTGGTCAACTTTTATAAATATTTGATGGGTAAATTAAAATGCATTTATATCCTATAAGAATTGATTAAGTTGTAAATATAATAATTTATTACAGCATTTTGTAACAATTACATTTCATTTTTAAAAAGTGATCATTTTTGATAAACTATGATATTTGAAGTGCCCATATTATTCCCTATATTTTTATCATACTATAAGTTTTTACTACCCTATAGAATAAATATTCTATTTAATTTCCCCAACCCTTATAAACTCTTTCTGTGTGGGTGAATGAACTTCTAAGAAGTGTTCAAGGGGCCTTTTCTTCAATTACTGAGTTGTGTTGACTTTATGATTCATTACACCACCATGGTACTGGAAGGGTATAACTACGCTGCTTGTGTTCATCACAATCATGCAGCTGAGAATGAACTCAGGATCTAGGGCAAAAAAATATGTACTCTAACCCTGGAACTCTGAATCCACAAAATACAGTAAATATACAGAAAAAATCTTGTATATTATTTAGAAGTCTACCAGTAAAACGATTGTAGGCTATTGTTATTAAAGAATTATTATTATTTTGAGAATCATTTTCTAAACTCAAATTAATCACAGTATCTCAAAATCTGTGCTTTTTATAACTTATTAGCAAATAAAAAACACCACTTAGAAAAAAGTCTTAAAATAAAAGTTTCAATCTTGCTCAATGGTATTGTTATTGAGGCCATAGGTTAATTCTTTACAAATGACAATTCCTTTTGTAATAATAAAGGACATTATTGATAGACATATATTCTATAATATTGTAAATTTTTATTATTCTTTACTTTATCTGATATAGAACTTTTGTGTCTCTATTATAAAAGTTGTGTATAATATTGATGTATTTTATTGTAATATTGTAGAAAGCTCTCATTTGCAAATAGTACTTTCTGTTTATGAGGGGTTTTATTTACTTTATCTTATTTATTTTATGACTTTAAGACTGAACTACTTGGAGTCGTGAGATAGCATGGAGGTAAGGCATTTGCCCTGCATGCAGAAGGGCGGTGATTCGAAACTTGGCATCCCATATATATCCTAGCCTGCCAAAATAGATTTCTAAGCATAGAGCAGGAGTAAACCCTGAGCACTGCCAGTTGTGACTCAAAAACCAAAAACCAAAAAAAAAAAAAAAAAAGGAATTAACTATTTGAGATAGATATAGGTAGATATAGATGATTGAAGTCGTTTTTCAGAAAAACAAAGAAGCACTCTCCCATCAGCTGTGTTAGAGTTCATATTCCTAACACTTTAAAATGTTAGAAAAAAAGGTGATAACTTTGGAATAAATTAAATATCTTATCACTTTTATTCATAGATACCATTAAATGTTTAGCGAAGTTAGGAAAGTGAAAATGTTTAATTATTTATAGTAATTTATTCTAATAAAAATAATTCTAATAAAATTTATTCTAGTAATATGCTACATTGGACATCAGATAATGCAATTGAGCAACATGTTATCAAAATACAGTTTTTACAGTTACAGTTCTACACAATATTATTTTTTTATGGAGAAACAGTTCCTGAGATTTGTGACTGAATACTACAACAAACATATTTGGTAAGAGAGCCCGGGTAGCTGCATCTTCAATATTATGTGACAAAACATTATAGAGAGGACATAAAGTTCTTCCTTTGGCTATTTATGTTAATAGCTGCTGCCATTATGTATTCTGTGATGCCTGTGACATATCACCTTGCCCAGCATTTTTCATCTGAATTCCTCAATGGTTTACTGACCAGACTTCCCATTTTTAAACTTGCCATTCTATAGCCTATTCTTCATGTTATAGCCACAAACACAATCTTTGTAAAGACCCAAATTAGATCATGTCACTTCTTAAAACACTTCAGTAGCTTTGCAGAGACCTGAAAATAAGTTTAATCTTTTTTACAATGACCTTTGAGATTTCTTCTGATATGACCCATACATCTCTCATTCTGTACCCTATAACTCCTTCCTTACTCAACAATGCTGGTGTTCAGATACCTCTCTCTTTTGTTCTTATTTTTGTCTATAGTGATTTTCTGTTTTGCGTTTCAAAAAACTATATGCACATCTTTATTTTTAAGCTTCTATATAAAATCCAAAAATAAAGAAAAAAATTCTTTTCATGGAATCAGCACTAATCCTTGACACCTGAAATTTTTCTAACAAATGTATGACATTGAACTACTTGCATAGTGGAAGTAGTTGAGAGTTGATGCTGTGTTTAGTATTCCAACAGAGTAACTGACTTTAAAATTGTGAATCTGAAAAATCCATTTAGTATACATATTAATCCATATCCTCATCTTTGAAATTGGGCTTTTAATATTATTTCTCATTTCAAAGAATTGTTGTAGTGAAATAGATATATAATTGAAGATACTATAATATACTTAATATATTAAATTTAAAGAATATTCCATTGTGAATATGTACCATAGTTTCTTTAGCCATTCATCTGTTGAAGGGCATCTTGGTTGTTTCTAGAGTCTGGTTATTGTAAAAAGTGCTGTGATGAATATAGGTTGAAGAAGGGATTTTTCTATTGAATTTTTGTGTTCCTAGGGCATATCCCTACGAGTGGTATAGCTGGATTAAATGGGAGCTCAATTTCCAGTTTTTTGAGGAATCTCCATACTTTTTCATAAGGGCTAGACTAGATGACATTCCCACCAGCAGTGAATGAGAGAGTTCCTTTCTTTCCACATTCTCTCTAGCACTGATTTTCTTGTTCTTTCTGATGTGTATCAGTCTCTGTGGTGTGAGATGGTACCACATTGTTGTTTTGATTTGCATCATTGTTGTTTTGATTTGCATCACCTTCATGATTAGTGATGTGGAGCATTTTTTTCATATGCCTTTTGGCCATTTGTATTTCTTCTTTGAGAAATTATCTGTTCATTTCTTCTCTCCAATTTTTGATGGGCTTAGATGTTTCATTATACAGCTGTAGGGAGAGATGAAGTTATAAATTTTGTCTACACATGAATGAACATGGAATATATAATGCTGAGTGAAATTAGTCAGAGGAGGAGAGAGAGAGAGAGAAAGAGAGAGAGAGACCAAATAGTCTCACTCATCTGTGGGTTTTAACAAAAATTAAAGACATTAAAATAATTCCCAGCAATAAGAGCTGAAAGGACTGGCTCAAGATATAAAGCTCACCACAAGGAGTGGTGAGTGCAGTTAGAGAAATAACTATGCTGAGAACTATCATAACAATGCTCTGAGTGAGGAATGTAGAAAGTCTGCCTTAAATTCAGGTGGTGCTGTGGGGGAGGGAAGAGATGGGCCATTGGTAATGGGAAGGTTACACAGGTGAAGGGGAGTGTTCTTGTTATGATTGAAACCCATATACCATTATGTTTGTAATCACGGAGTTTAAATAAAGAAATTATTTAATTAAAAAAGCAAATACCCAGCACCATATATATTCCCTCTCCAAAAAGTAATTTAAAGAATATAATCAATGTTTATAAAGAGATTTGAATGTATTAGGTGATAATTTAATATTTTCTATATTTAATTGTTGGATACATTTTTCTCAAATATATTAATTCTGTAGGTATGGTTCCAAAGTAGTAACGTAATATCACTTAGGAATAGTGGAGAATCTCAGGTATTTTAGCAGTAGTTAAATGAAGTAAAAATTTATTTATTGTTTTATATTTGCTTTTTGGGTCACACTTGGCTGTGCTCTGGTGTTACTTTGGGCTCTGCGCTCCTGGCAGGCTCGGGGAACATATAGGATGATGGGAATTGAATTCCAAGCCAATCCTATGTAAGCCATGTGCAAGGCAAATGGCCTTTCCACTGTAATACCTCTCCAGCCCAAAATGCAGTAAACATTTATCAAAATCATAAACAAGATCCAGAGAGATAGTATAGGAAGTAATGACTTGCCTTGCATCAGGCTTTGACCCTGGTTCAAATCTCCAGTATCACATACAGTTCCTGAGTATAATTAGGTGTTAATCCTGAGCAAATAATCCAAAAGAGCTTTTTGTCACTGCTGTCCCACTCATTTGACCCTTGAAAAAATATTTTGACAAATTAAAGCAAGCAAGTAAACAATTTAGCCATAAATATTGACACCACTGAATGATATCGCCTGAATTATAACAATAAAATACCAAAATGATAGAAATTTTAATAAGAGTAGGTCTGATTTCCATAATTGTTTAGAACCTGCACATTTGAAGAGAATCAGCACTACAAATGATTTTGATTCTACTTCAATGTTTTTTATTTCTTGTATGTCTCAACATATAGGTCTAGAAAAGAGTACAGAGATTAAGGCATTGTCTCTGCATGTGGTCAGCCTTGATTTCATCCTCTGGCACCACATGGTCTCTTGAGCATCATGAAATGCTATCCTGGAGGACAATGAGCAGTGCCTGGGTGACTTGGAATAATTCCTGAGACCTCAGGGCACAAATAGCATCGCATCCGCATCCTCAGATCCTTGAACTGATCCACTAACCTATTTAACTAAGAATTACAGGGAATTATTAGTGAACTCTTGGTCACCACTTATGGGAAGCTCCCATAATACTGTAAAAATAATTGAGTAGCTAACCCAATAAAAACTCATCTTGACATTACAAGCTGATATGTTTGCAATAAAACATAGATGTCATATTTTTCTAATAAAAGCAATCTTCAGTTTATGGATAGATATGGTTATCCTCTCTAAACCCTCAGTTTCTATGAGGTTGCCATGATATGATATGTGAGTGAAGAAATATTGAACAAAGATAAACTAAGATGAAAACTAGGGAATATAGGGAAGCAGAATCTTCTATTTAAAAAGTACTCAGTACTCAGGATTAGGAGTAATAACAATAGGTAAAGGTGTTTACCTTGCAAGTGGATAATTCCTTATGAACTCCCAGTACTACATATAGTTTCTCGAGCAAAGAAACAAAATTAAGTTCTGAGCAATGTAGGCTGTTGCTCAAACTGAGCCCCTTACAATGTAATCACTGCAGGGAGGCTTAACAGTGTTATATTAAGTAACTAACTAACACAGTCTTGGTTATTTATAAGGTAATGAGATTTCTAGGAGACAACAAGTAGTTGTAGCTTTTTTTAATTTTGAAAACAAGAAATCATTTGAAACTAATTTATTATTACAGAAGACATGTTTTGAAGTATGTAAAATTCTTATGCTTACTTTTAAAACACTGTGGTTTATTAACAGAGATCTTCACAGAATCATTTGGGCTATCACCCCCTTTCTGAAAAGGATAAAACACTCAACAGTATACTGAGTATACAGCCGTATACTGTGAAAAACTGAGAATGCCTTCCCAATTTGCCCTTTAGGCTGCTTCCAGTAACCCTCTAACTAATCCAGAATTCCCAAGGGTAGTTTTGCCTGACTTTGAGAAACATTGATTGCAAATAAAAAAAGATAACTATAAAACAATAACTATATCTCCTAGATTTTGGACTCTACTATAAAACTATTTGGTTTCTGGCCCAGTCAGTAGCCTGAAATCCATGCATGCATCACAAAAATAAGCAGCTTGTTACACCGCCTGATTTTTCTTGCTGGGTTTATATAACAGCACTACAACATCAATGTGAATGAACACCTCTGCTTCTGTTCAGGTAGCTGTTTGGTTCACCATATCCTTTCCTTGAGTAAATGTCATGAAGTAGATCCAGTCAGAGCAAAGGCTACAGTTAGCATTCATGCTGGCTTCCACTCAACATTTCAACACCCAAAGTTCCGCAATGCAGAACTGCTTTTTGAGTTACCTTTAGTAAGGAGGTTCTTCTTTTGAAATACCTTCACAAGCAATTTCTATTAGGGTCTGCACCTAAAAGCCCACCAGACCCTCCAGAAATTACTCCAGAAACTAAATTTAATGATTTTTCAGCAAGGAAGTTGACTCTAAAATTTGAAAAATACCAAATTACGTAATTGGGACAATTGAGGAAAGTAGTCTGATGCAATTCAAAGTTATGAATAAAAGGTAGTATAATTTTTTTTAAAAATAATTGGATCTAATCCCTGCCCTTTTTGAACCAAGAAATAGTATACTTTTGTTCTACAAAGAGTTGTACAAAACAAATAATCAGAATTACCTGCGAACTTTATATAGTTATAGATTCACTGACCACATTCTCAATTTTTTTTACTTTCATATTTGAGTCTAAAAGGCTCTGTACTAAATCAGTTAGCTTTTCTGTCTCTACACATGAAAGTTACCAAAAAGCTTTTCAAATTCTTATGTTTGTATCCAGTAAAATCAATTATCTTAAATCTCCAGATGAATTCAGACATTTTTTGCATCATCCTCTATAAGTGTATCAGGTGATTTCAATACGTGTTCAAGTTGAGGATCAGTTTATTTAAAAATATTCTCTAGTACTTTTATTATTTATTCAACTATCATGTAGCATAAATTGTGTTTATTACACTGTTTTTTATTTTCAGTCTTTGTCCATAAATATAAAGTATGTTAGACATATGTACATAACAATTAAAATAATAAAAATGTTTCAGTAAACATGTTCTTAAAACTGTTCTTTTTTGTTTTTTTCTTTCATTTTTTCCATCTTTTCTTTTTTTCTTTCTCTTTCTTTCTTTCTTTCTTTCTTTCTTTCTTTCTTTCTTTCTTTCTTTCTTTCTTTCTTTCTTTCTTTCTTTCTTTCTTTCTTTCTTCTTTCCTTCTTTCTTTCTTTCTTTCTTTCTTTCTTTCTTTCTTTCTTTCTTTCTTTCTTTCTTCTTTCCTTCTTCTTTCCTTCCTTTCATTTTTCATTCTTTAATCCTCTCTTTTTCCTTTCTTTCTCTTTCTTCTTTCTTTTCCCAAAGAGCAGTACTAAAAGGCTACACATGCTTTTGTGCACATGATTTGTTCCTAGAGGTATTCAGGAGCCCACTCTTTACTGCATAAAAAATCACATATGCAGTCCTTTGAGTTATAACTCCATCCCTCGAAGACTAAAATCTGGGCTAAAGACAGCAAAACAGGTAAGGTTCTTGCTTCTACATTGCTGCAGAAAACATGTGTTTGTCCCTCTGAGCTCTGCCAAAAGTTACTCCTGCAGAGCTAAGAGCACAGCTGGGTGAGTCTTTTAAACTATATATGTATGTATATATAAATATGCACATATATGCATGCACATAGTTATACATATGCATATACATTCAGAATATAAAAGTTAACCTTTGACATTTTTAAACCAATATCCCTGATTTTTTCTGCCCAGACTTATAAGAATTTTGGGCATTTTGCCCACTGCCATACTACAATCAAATATCACTGCCAACTAGACACCTAGCTACACAGAATATTAAATAATTCTACTTACAACAAAGCTCTAGTTGAAGTGATCTAGCTTAGTTGCTAAAAATGTCAGATGCAACTCGTAAGTGGGTTGCTTTTAAAATCTTCCCTGCAGATTTACCTTTACTTCTACACGGCAATTGCATTAATAGATGCTTTTAAAAGGTAGCCAGTCCTCTCAAGAAGTTGGCTTCTTTCAAAGTTCTTTTAATCAAGATATGCCTCTAATGCTCTTGATTTGCTTTCTGTAGTGAAAGTACAACATGAAAGTCAATTCCAAGTCACTTGGGGGTGAAAAATAACTGTTACAAGGGCTGGACAGAAACAGAGACCTGGTGCCTCTCTTTGAAGTGTGGCCACCTGTGAACTCCTATTGATCTTGGAAAGTTGAGCTTCAAAGGCTTGGGGATGCACTTCTCCCCCACCTGGCCAATGTATGTTATAACACTTTTTGTTGTAACACTTTCTGAGTCATCAGGGACCACTTTCAAGTAAAAATTCGGATTATAAAGCTATATTGTGAGTGGCTTGAGGCTCAAAAAGTAATTCTTAAATATAAAGTAATGAGATTTGTTTCGAAGTATTTCCTCTTCTTTCACTACCTCTCTAGTTATCCTCGACATTTCAAAAGCCATGCATCTTTCAAATGAGCTTCTATATCAGAATGTAATAAAGTCATTAAATTGAAGATGAGTAGTTGATATCTCTAGAACAATCAAGAAACCAAAAAGGAGATAAGCTTCCCACCTAAATATATTGACCTAGTTAATAATAAAAAACAAACAAACATGGAGAAACAAATGTTTTCTTGTTGGCTGTCTGAAAATCGTGGTTTATTCATAGATTTAAAGTTTGAGACCAGTTCATTCTCTTACATATTTACTAATATGTATATTCATATATGTACATATATGTACAGGCTTTTATTACTAGTAATTATAATCCTAAATTCTCAGCTCCTTACAGGGCCTTATTAGTACATATTATTTAAAAAGAAAGCTGAATAAAAAAAAGTTTGTAATATTAAAATTCAATATTTGAAAATACTTCCTTTTAAATTCACTGAGACTAGTATCAAGTTAAAAATAAAAACTTTTATATTGCATCTATAATGATGCTATTTCCTTTTAAATTGGACTACATGTGAAACATTTTAAATATGACATCCACTAATAAAATACTAACCTTTTAAAGTTTTTTATTTTTATGATAATCAGAAAATGACTGTCATTGTAAAACTATGATTTAAAAGCAATTATTTTCTTTATTCTTTAGGTATGGAGTGACTTGAATAGTACTCACATATTGCTGCATGGCAAAATCAAGTTTAATTTGGAGTAAAATCAGAATATTCTTGAAGGCTTGAGTCAAATGTATTGCTAAAAACATATTAAAACAGCAATTAAATATATAATTTGGTTCCAGTTGCGATCATAATTTTTTTGTTAAACAGCACACATAATTACCTAAAATTTCATTTTTATACAATATGGCACTTGCTATTGTGAGTAGGGAAGATTATGCTTATAATTAAGATTATAGCAAAAAATAAAATTAGACAAAGTATATGTATATCATTAGTTTGAAAATGATAATGCTTAAAAATAAATGACAGAGGCTAATAGAAGCTATATTGCCTTTTATACAATTATGTATATTCCTCCCTACATATAGATAAACATTTTTTCAAACTGCTTTTAATTACTGCACATTTTACATATAAAATGTTAATAGTAGTCTGCACTTTTCAAACTTGAAGAAACTGTCAATTTTATGCTGTGGAAGTAACATTTCAGTTTTGCCAACACTAGCAACTATGAAACAAAGCCCTTCTGCTTTTCTTTTATTTCTCCTTTCTCTCTTTCTTTTTTTTTCTTAACATTTTAGAGTATATGGCAATCACGGTGTTCTGCTTAATCTCTGCTAATAGAAATAATGCCAGCTATGCAATTGATATGCATAAGTAGCTTTTTTTCACAAAAGTTTTGCAATGTTACTGCCACAAGTCTTGTTTCTGATTATGTTGATAAAGTACCAATGACCTCTGATGTCCTTCTGTGATTAAAGATCTTGGCAGGACAGAACTATAAGAGTGCCAGCCTTCTGTCAGTATGATATGTCCTTCAATCTGCAGCCCTCTATTTACTGACTTTTATTTAGACTTACCGTCATGAAACCTACTGCCTAAAATGCACTTTTTTCCCCTTTAGTGCACTCTTGTTGGACCAGAGATTTTTTTCAATGATGAAAGACAACTTTATGTTTTTAGGTAAGTAATATCTTAACTATCAGAAATGTTATTAGCTAGGAAATAATTAAAAATGAATCAAATCAGAGATAGATTATAATTTAGTATTCATATTGTGCTTAATCATACATTTAATAAATTTTAAAGGGAAAAATTTAAATATAAATTGTAAAATATCTATTAAATTGCAGTTAATATAGGATAAATATTTACAAAAGTCCTGGAATTTTCTTTCTAGCTATGCTTTTTTGTTTTATAGATATAAAACCATACTTTAAAAACCTTTCACTCTGTGGAGCTGAAATGAAAATACAGCAGGTAAGGTGCTTACCTGACATGTAGTTAGCATGTGTATTTAAAGTTTAATCTACAAAACCCCATATGATTCCTTTAAGCACTGCTGGAGTTATCTCTGATCACAGTTCTAAGAGGAAGGTCTGAGTACTATAGTGTGTGAACCAAACCAAACCAAACCAACAAACAAAATCAAGCAAAAACAAACAAATAAAACATTCATTTTTACACTTAGAAGATGACCAACAACCAAAATATCATCTGTCTAATATGAAAATTTGAAATGCATCCAGAAAAATTGACTGACAAATTTAGTTGATAATAAGCAAACCTCTGTACTTATCCCAAACGTCTCTTCTTTGTTTAAAATAAAACACTTGACAGCTCACACCCCCACAAAAAGAATTAGTCACAAAATGAGGACAATGCTGCTTCTGAATTATCCCAGATAGACTGGTCCCAGGCTTTTTAGGGTTTTATTAGATCACGGGCCCAGTAAATCATTAAACAATGTCTTTAACAACACCATTGAGAGATATAACAATGATAAAAAAATTTACTTTTATTGATATAGATTTCAAAAATGCATTTTACCATTCTGTTGTACCGAATAATATGAATAAATTTGTTTGTGTCTGCAAAGGTTGTATCTTCCAAGGCTGGAATGTTGGTTAATTGGGGACATTGTTGGATGGAAGGTCACAATGATAGTGGATTGGTGGTAGAATATTAAATACTTGAAACAGCTGAGTTATGAACAAATCAGTAAATTGTGGTTTTACAGTTTTTAAAAAATAAATGAAATAATCAGGGACTGACAAAAATAATTGGAGGCAGGGCAGTAGCCTGCCTTACACATGGTTCTACCCTGACACTTCATAACAGGAGTGTTCTGAGTGCAGAGCCAGATATAAGCCCAGAGCATGGTTAGATATGTCCCCTACAAAAAAGAGATCTAATTTTAAAATGGAGACACTTGTTACACAGTTTTGAAAATCATGAAACCTATGTACTTAAAGCTTTGTCATTGGTTTAATTAAAATACATGCAAAATATGAAAATAGATAAATTAATAGTTATTTTAGTGAATCTCATAAAAACATTGTTATTTATAGTAAAACTCAAGAGTATATTTATTAGCAATTAAAACGATACATTAAGCAATTTTTAAGTTATTTTCTTTCTATAGTAGTACCTGCTATGGCTGAAATTTCATATATAAGTTTGAAATTCATTAATTTTAAAAGCATATGATTCCAAATTAGTTTATTTGGAGCTGCTGCACACAGTTGCACAAATTTCTTTGATACACTTGCAAATAAATAAAAAGAGTGATTTAATCTCATCTTATATTATTATAACTTAATTCAAATGTGCTATGGCTCTGTTATTAATAATTTAAAAATGAGCATTTTATTATAGATGATTATTTTAGAATGTGGGCTTTATCTGGCTTACTTGGTCAAAGAGTTATTTGCTTGCTTGAGTCATTCTGCCCATTAACGAGCCAATGAAAGAAATCACTGAGTTTATTCAAATAATATTTTGAGGATTTAAGAAAGAAAGAAATGTATTATCAATGAGAGATATGACACTGTTGGGGTCAGAATCTTCAGGAATAATAATTAGAAATATCTTCTGATAGTATCCTGCTTACTCAAAGTGTTCAATTATAAGTAGTAAACAGAACTTGTGATTCTTATATGTACCCTTAACTTTGATTTTTTGAATGAACTAGCTAGAATTTAAATCTCTTTTGTGTTGGATGTCCAGGAAATCCAGTATAATTACCTGGTTTTAATACAGAGTTCTGCATATTGGGACAGATGAGACTTTTGCAATACTCTTTCATACTATTGAATGCTACTTTTGCAACTGGCTAAATAAAACACATCACTTTGATTACACAAATAATCTTTATACTTAGTGAGTGAACACTTTTCATTTACAACTTTATACATGGAAGAAAGGCATCATACAGTTATATTTTTATTTTTTTGATGTTTCTGCTTGGTTTATCATTTTCATAAATCAATAATGAGGGGATAAAGATTATTTTTTTATTTCCTTCTCACAGATGTTACAATACTGGGATCATACACATACTTGATTGTGGTGCTTGCATTGCCAAGTACATCTTTTCCAATTTACTCTTATATAGCTGTAATGCTTTCATAGTTACCTCTGGTGCTTGCACCGTGCTCACTGGAAGTCATGCTCTTTGAAGTGTGTTACTGGGACCATTCTAAACAGATGTGGGTGGTGTTAGGGATCAACCAGTCTTACTTGTTCAAGGTGTATACTTTTTTCTCTGAGCCCTACGTGAGAGTTTAATGAGCTGTATTTAATGGAATCATAACATTTTTGCACATATGGTTAACCTTCTTAGTTCAGTATTATATTTGATACTCTCTATGAAACACCAAAATAAAACTATAAGAAATATATGACCTACTTTTTCAGTTTATATTTCTTATTCCATTAAAACAAATATACATTGGACTGTAGGTGCTGGAATTATTTTTTGTAATAAAACAAACATGGTAGAAGCAGTGCTTTTTTATAGAGCAGATAACAAATATATCTCTGAAGAAAGTGACTGGTTTTTGTTTGTTTGTGGGTTTTTTTAGTTTTTTTGTTTTGTTTTGTTTTGTTTTGTTTTGTTCAAAGGGGTTGTTCCTGACTCTGAGCTTTGAAATCGCTCCAGGCAGACTCGGAGGACCATATGTGATGCTGTGGATTAAACCCTGGTTGGTCCTGGGTTCTCTGTGTGCAAGGCAAATGCCCTTCCTGCTGTACTACTCTCCGGCCTGGAAAATGATGATTTTTAAGATTAGAATCTAAATATTAACATACATGTGCCAGGACAAATTTAGAAAGTCAATTGGACCTATTTGAGTGATAAACAAAGGAGGACTTGAGCTATCTTGAACTGACACCTAGCAGGGCATGTATTAAATAACAGTATATATTTCTATATCTAGTCTATTAGTTAAAAGATAGATAAATGCTGGCTAGAAACACTAAACGCCAACTACAGTAGGACTATTTGGACAAATTGGAAATATATCAGTTATTAAAATAAGGAATAGGAATCTGATGAAAAATGTGATAGGAAAATTATAAACAACATAAGTTGCTAAATTATATATTGATCTTCTAAATTTACTTGTTTCTTTTGTTCCCTGAAATTATACCCATAATCTTGTTTCGTTTTATTTTTCTGATTATTTATGCAAAGTTTTCATAGTTACCATCAAAGAGTTCATTTGATATCCTTATGCCTACAGTATTTTATAACATCCTATTATGTTATTTACAACACATCCTATTATGTTCTTTATAACACACCCTATTATGTTATTATGGATTTTGGTCACATTTAGCAATATTTTATTTTTAGAGGGAAGATATTTTTATATATAGTGCTATAAAGACCACCACTGGATAGAGTCAATGTATAGGTCAGGCAAGCCTGATAATTCAATGCTCTGCTTTGGGATGAGATACAGCTCTGGCTTAGCATCCTGGAATCATTTGTGACACATTCCTTGATTCTTAGGAGTCACCAAGGTTAAACACATTGATCAACTTTAAGTATTAGATACAGAATAGGTAACTGTATTAATGACAGTAGCTTCCCAAAGTGATCTGGAAGATTTCAAAGAGAATTAAAAATGCAAATATTTTGCAAATTTACTGTGTATAATAATTCATGCAATTAACATTATAAACAAGTATTTTTCTTTACCATTGTGTCTAAGCAAAGTACCGATGGAAGGAAACATTAAGCAACAGATAAGCAACAAAAGAGTTCCACTGTGTGTATGTTTATTTGAAATTTTTCATCATACTTTGGCCTTAGAAGTGCTTTCTTATCAAATGTTCTCTCTTCTCCATCAGTTTCAGAGTCTATGTACTTTATCATCCACATCAACATCCATTATCCATTTTTCTCCAAGGCAGAGAAAAATACTAAAGGATAAAAACACTTTTGTCTGACATTGGGAGAGCGAAATAACACACTGAACAGGCAGTTGTCCAGGGACTTTATTTCTTCTAGGTGTGTAAATGACTGCTGCCATGCTGTTTGTTAGATTGATAGAACAATGAAGGGAGGTACTCTACATTCCACAAATCTGTGCAAGGTGACAAGACCTTCCTGACGCTTTAAAGGATATATTATTTTCTACTCATGTATTTACGTATTTTACAATACTCATTGTATTTTACTTAAGGGTGTTTAAATATTAATAAAGAGACATGTTGGAAATATTTTGTTTGATTCCAAAAACCAAACACATCTATCATATTATGGTTAGTTTAAAATGCCTGAAACACTCTGCTTGTGGTAGGGAGAAAAAAAAAGTGCAGTATTTCTATAAAGCATATCTACAAGAGATGATCTGGCTAAATGAACAATAATATGTAATAATTATATTCATTTCAACATCATCACAATAAAAGAATGGCACATAGAATTCACTAATGTCCAAACAGTTAACACGATTTCAGTATTATTGGCCCAATGGTGAATAATCTAAAAGAAAATCTTATAAAAAGAAACCCAATAATTGAATTTTTCTCTAGTTTACCTTGAAATACATTATTAAATAGTAATTTTACAAGATAAAGTGAAGGCACTTGCAACTCTGAAATCTCTAGATAATGGGCACTTTTTTTTTAAATAAACTTCTTAGAAAATAATTTCTGTTGAAAACAGCTAGCAAAAAAGGTAAGGCAGATTTTATTTTCAATTTATTTAATAATCACTAAAGCAAATTTTTGTACAAAGTGAGAAAAATGTTTCTGTTGAATATTTCTTTCAGTTCAATAATAGTCTCTCCAGAAAACAACAGAAAAGAAAAATCAATATACATAAAAATGGCAGAAATAATTTTCACTTGAATAGCAGGCAATGAACTAAATGTCTAAATTCTGACACATTCTCAGCTAATAAAGGAATTTTATGACAAAAAGTTTATATTGCATATTGTTTGGATTTCTTTACAAAATTCAAAGGCGTAGTCAGTAAAAGAATATCAAATATAATGTAATCCAACTTGCAACCTACTGCTTTATGATAGCAAAGCATTAAGTACATTGAAACAGTTAATTTAAAGTTATTCAGTCAATGATCCATTAAAATTAGATAAGCACATTCAAATAACTTACTAAAATTCTGAAAAATATTGAACCTGTTTTGAAACTACTAAGATGTAATTTAATAATTTATTTTCAAAACAACTATTTGCTTATTTACCTTTTTAAGAGTCTTAGAAATATGTTTTCATACAAATACAACAACCTCTTTTTCTTCTTGGTGATTGTGTGAGGAGTATGCATCTAAGAGCAAGGGAAAAAATGCTATACCTGATCCACATTATTTATCATCAGGGAAAAGAAAGTGAAACAGTGAGATAATGCCTCACACCAGTGGACTGACACATCTCACAAAGAACAAAGACAACCAGTGCTGCCAGGGGTGTGGAAGAAAGGACAATTATCCAGTACTGCTGGGAATATTGACTCCACTGATTTGATACTTTTAGGAAACAATATGGGCACTTCTCAAAAAACTAGGAATTGAGCTTTGATTTTTCCCAGCAATCATACTTCTTAGTATTTAAACCAAGAGGACAAAAATTCTTTCTAGAAAAGACATCTGTACTCATGACCCTGCAGCACTATTAAGAATAGCCAAAGCCTGGAAACAACTAAGTTCCAAGAACATATAACTGACATATAAGAAAACCAAAGTATACGTACAAATATATGGAATACCACTTGACCAGGAGAAAACACAAGACATGAAGTTTGGTGCCACAAGAATGGAACTGGAGAGTATCATGCTGAGTGAAGTTAGGAGAGGTACCATCAGGGGGTTGGCTCACAACAAGGAGTAATCCTAACACAGAGCTAGAAGTAAACACTGAATATTGATGGATGTAGCCCGTATGAAAACAACAAAACCCCATAAAAATACAAGTCTTCTTTGTTAATTAAGACTGTGGAGTGCTCGCTTCGGCAGCACATATACTAAAATTGGAACGATACAGAGAAGATTAGCATGGCCCCTGCGCAAGGATGACACGCAAATTCGTGAAGCGTTCCATATTTAAAAAAAAAAAAAAAGACTGTGGAAATATTGACATCAATTTTCACCAAAATTTCTAAATGTCTTCTAAAAGCTGGAAAAACTGAGTTTGAGGATTTATCATAGGACTCAGGGGCTCGTGGCATCTGATCCTATATTTGATCTAGATACTGCATTATCCCTTAAAATGAGGCAAACTGCACTAAGGGGTGGGCACTGTGATGGCCTGGTCTGCATTCTTGAGCAGTACTGTAGCTTTAGGCCCTATGTACTGTGCTGTGAGCTTCTGGCTTTAGTGTTAGTTCTCTAGAATCATCTTTACACAAAATATAGATGTTTTTAAGTATTGGTGGAATATGTCAATATTTATTGGAGGAAGCTATGAAATATAATAATAAGAGCTGAACAAAAGTACGTATAATAACATTTTTAGATACAGTTAGCAAAATTTAGTTCACAAATTTTTATTCAAATAATACATTACACTCAAATATTATTTAATAAATCAGAAAATATTTTTATATTTAATGTTTTGGTCCCTTATTATTTTTAGATACAATCTTCAAATTACAGAGTGCCTAATGTGGTCATGGTAGATCACATAGTAAAACAATTTTTAGTACTGTAACAATCTGCAAAACTATTTCCAAGTTGATTATGTCATTTTGTAGTCCCACCAGCAAAAATAAAAGTTGATATTGTTCTACTTACTTGTCAGCTGTGGTTATCACTTTTTTGGTAATTTTGATAGGTGAATAGTGGTATATTTTTATTTATTATGTAATATTTGAATGTAACTGTCATTAATAATGGTTACGAAAAAATGCTGTGAAGCTTTGGTATGCATATATATCTGTGGATATACATATTTCCACATATCTTCTTTGGTGAAGAATCAAAACCCATTTTAAAATGTATTTGTGATTTGAGTTATATATATGAAGTATTCTTTATAGTTTGAATACAAAACCATTATTTAGTTGTGCTCTTTTACAATTTACCTAATATTTTAAAAGTTATCATAATTCTGTTATATTATCACCTTATAATATAGTTATATATTATTGTGTAATAATCAAAATATAATAATTATTATGATATTCATACACTACATTATGCATAAATCCATGTTCTATAAAATATAAAACATTACATATTATAATATTTATATTTTATATAATTATTAATATTATGGAATATTATATAACATACATTATTATTTATAATAATATGCATATGCTACATAAAATATATAATATAATAATTTAATTATAACCTTATATATAATTGAATGTTATATCATAACCTTATAATTCTCTGACTTTATTATGATTCCTTATTATTTCCAAGGTTTTTTCTGCACCTTCTTTTGAAATTTCTGCATAGACAACCATGTCATATTTACCTATTTATAGTTTTGTTTCTTCAAATCTAATCAAGTTCTTGTCATATTGTTTATTCCCGTAGGTGATAATAGGATAAAAAAGAGTAGATATGCTTGTCTTATAAATTCTTTTAGAAAAGCATCAAGTTTATTTCTATTAAATATGATAACTATTGTTTTGTGTTTTGTGTTTCTTCTTTCGGGTGGTCTTTCTCAAGTTAAGCTAGCTGAAAGTTTTCAAACAAATTCCAATTAGGAATGTGATTATAATACATAGTCTATATAAATTTAAAGCATACATGCTTTGCATATTTTTGTTTCTGGATGTGGGTTATATTAAATGATTTTAAAGTGTCAAGTCAATATTTAACACCTAAAATTATCCATTTTCTATTATAATGTATAATTCGTTCTATTCATTGTTGGACATTATTTACATTTTGCTAAGGATTTTGAATAGAGGCTCAGATGAAATAGTTAATTGTAAATTTTATAACTTTGATTATTTGTACAATGCCGACCTCATAGAATGGGCCTTTCACTCTTATTTTTTTCAATAAGTTTGAAAAAATTATATTAGCTAAGTAATTAATATATTAACTTTGATAAAGTTATCTAATAAAATTAGCTCACCTGGTGATTTTATTTACAGCTATTCTTAGACATAGTTGTTCAAGACTGAAATTTTATAATTTTTTAATTTTTACTTTATGCAATATATTCCATTTAGTTCTCTCAAAGTACCTCTTTTGCTACATCCCCCCCACATTCTTATATTGTATTTAAATTAAAACATAAAAAAATTCACTTGACACTTGTTTTTCCACATAGTAGCATATATAAGTACACTATAATTTAATATGTTATTTGGAGGAATTTTGAGATATATTTTATTATTTATTTATAGTTAAATTTTAAGTGGTTAATATAATATTTTCTATTATTTCTCCTTTAAGTTATTTGAGGCCTATTTAATCGTCCAGCATATGTTCTTTCTTGGTAAATGTTCCCTATGAGCTGGAGAAGAACTTGTATCTCTCTGCTGTGAAATAAAATATTCTAGAATTGTTCAATATAATTTATTGTATTATTAACTTCTACTAGTCTTACAAATTTCTGCTTATTAATTACCAATTATTAAAAGATGATAATTGAAGTATCCTAAATTAATTTGTTTATTTGGCTGTTGTGTCAAGATTTTGCTTCACCTACTTGATACTTTGTTTTTAGGCACCCAGATATTATTGACAAAGGTTTCCTTTACAGTTAATAGCATTTTTATTCTTCTTGCTCTAAAATAGTCATGGTTTCAAATTATTTCAGCATACTTAGGTGTAAACAGAGATTTCCTTAATTTGTTTAAACTTTCAGTTACTTGCTCTTGAGATCCCTTTTGTAGATCAATATAGTTTATTGTATTTATTAGATACAGGATTTATACCAAACACTGCTGAAGAAGTTGCCTGGGATCCAACCCAGGACATTTGACTTGAAAGATGTTATCTATAGGACTTGAGTCAAAACTTCAAGAATAAATATTACTT
This sequence comes from Suncus etruscus, assembly GCF_024139225.1. Taxonomy (NCBI): domain Eukaryota; kingdom Metazoa; phylum Chordata; class Mammalia; order Eulipotyphla; family Soricidae; genus Suncus; species Suncus etruscus. The sequence goes on along the minus strand of NC_064851.1, from coordinate 61,947,896 downwards.
TTGTTCCACTCTCCTGGAGATGGATAGATACATGAAAAGAATAGAAAATGAAATACATGGCTTTATGTAGCAGAAAAATTTGATAGATGACAAGATGATATAATACCTTGCATATTTCATGTAGCACTGCATCCTTGCTTCTTTGCTGAAAACAGTCATTGAGATCTCAGAGATCTTAGTCATGGAGATCCTCACCAAAAAACATTTGTCTTTTGATCACTGTAACTAGATTGTTCTATTATAAAATGCTTTGAGTATGATCTAATGTGAGTATATTTTTCATGATTTCTTTTTTTTTTTTTTTTTTTTTTTTTTTTGGTTTTTGGGCCACACCCGGTAACGCTCAGGGGTTACTCCTGGCTATGCGCTCAGAAGTTGCTCCTGGCTTGGGGGACCATATGGGACACCGGGGGATCGAACCGCGGTCCGTCCAAGGCTAGCGCAAGCAAGGCAGGCGCACCTTACCTTTAGCGCCACCGCCCGGCCCCACATGATTTCTTTATTAATTTAAATGTGCACCCTTATGTTGTAACTAGCATATTCTATAAATTGCCACCAGTAACTATCTCAGTTATGATTTTTATTATACTTTTCAGTCATTATTCTAGGAAGCATTTCTTAACATGATCACATATTGAACTCTTAGCTGTCCCAAAGAAGACACCAGTTAGAATCTCATAAATAGAGGGTCCAGTCAAGAGATCTAGAGGTCAACTAGTAGGGCAGAGGAGTCACAGAAAGAAAGAAAAGCAAAGAAGATGATATGACTAATATTTTTTCTATAGTATATATTTCCAATCACTTAGAGTCCATATTTAAACCATGTATTTCCTGATAATCCAAATATTTTGTAAAATACTTTTAAAAATTTAGGCAATGTTATTTATGATACTTCTAGAATCACATGAATATAATATTCTAACATAATATCTACCACCAGTTTCACCACATACCTCTACCACTGTCCCTATACTTTTCTCTCCTCTCCTCTCCTCTCCTCTTCTTCTCTCCTCTCCTCTCCTCTCCTTCTCTCCTCTTCTCTTCTCCTCTCCTCTCCTCTCTCTCTTCCTTCTTCCTCTCTCTCTCTTTCCTCTTCTTTCTTTTCTTTTCTTTTCTTTTCTTTTCTTTTCTTTTTTTTTTTTCTTTTTTTTCTTTTCTTTTCTTTTCTTTTCTTTTCTCCTGAGTGTCCCAATACATTTCTATCATCCTAATCCTCCCTTACTCTCCAGCCAGGTTAGCTCACTTATGTAGTCTAGTTCTTTGATTCTGTATTTTTTATATTTGCTATTTTCTTATTATGCTTTTTATATCCCATGTATGTGAGTGTTCATTCCTTATCTATACCTTTCTAAGTTAACTCTGCAAGATACTCTCCAGATTAATTCAGTTAGCAACAATTTGCATGAGTTTATCTTATATTATTCTATGAGTTTATCTTGTATTCTTCTATTTTGTGGTAGTTTCCTTATCTCTAAAACAAGTAGCATAAAATGAGCATTCCCAATCCATCCCGTCACCTTTAAAAACTTACTGATATTCATTTCCTTTTGTTATGCTATATTCACCCAATACATAGTTTTTACTCCACTTTAAACATATGGTTCTGGGGCAAATAAAAGGAAGATAAACCTAAAATTCTTCCTTTAGTTTTACTATTCTTCCTCTACTACCTATATTTCTTTATATAGATCTTAATTTATGATTTTGCCTCTTTCTCCTTACTTTTTTTTTTTTTTTTTTGGTTTTTCGGGCCACACCCGTTTGATGCTCAGGAGTTACTTCTGGCTAAGCGCTCAGAAATTGTTCCTGGCTTGGGGGAACCACATGGAATGCCAGGGGAGTTGAACCGCAGTCCTTCCTTGGCTAGCGCTTGCAAGGCAGACACCTTAACTCTAGTGCCACCTCACCGGCCCTATCTTTTTCTTTTTCTATTTCTTTTTTTTGGTTTTTGGGCCACACCAGGTAACGAACCACGGTCTGTCCTAGGCTAGCGCTGGCAAGGCAGACACCTTACCTCTAACGCCACCGTGCCACCCCCCGCTAAATAACTTCTTTAAAATGATAGATAGCAAAATATATTTTGCTATCTATCATTTTAGATATAAATATATAAGATATAAATAAATATAAGATATAAAAAAATCTAGTGAGGTTGTATTTTTTTTTGGCTCCTTATTATGACAATCTTGTAGGATCCTAAAGGATCTATTTCCACATGTACCAATTTACCCCATCTCTGAGATTCATTTCCTGTTTAAGAGAGGACCCTCGGCCTAATCTACATTTAACTTTTAGCAATTTTGCAAGATTTTCCATTGAATTATTCCTGTGTAGTTTCTTCTTCAAAGAAATATGTTTCTGAACTTATCTCTCTATAAATTTGGTTATAATTGGTTATTGGAATAGCAACTTGAATTCTTCTATAGAAAAAGAGCTATAAACTATTAGTACGTCCAGATTTAACTCCTTATAAAAATGTTAGCCACCAATTCAAAGTTCTTGATGTTTACAACTAAAATGGCTTTATTTATATTTTGTTTTGGAATCTCATCCAGCAATATTTAAAATTTACTTTTAGCTCTTTTGTTAGGAATTACTCCTCATAAGAATTAAGGGACCATATGTGATGAGAGATCAAACCTGCACAGATATATAAAAGGCAAAATCTTAACTGCTGTACTATCTCTCTGCTCTTGCTTTACATTTTAACTGATATTTGTATTAAATGTTTTTAAATTTTAGTTAATACTGAGATACTAATGAAATACTCAATAAATACTGAATAACTCTACTATCATGTCAAAGAACTATGGTAGTGGAAAGAATAAACAGCTTAATCGAGTTGAATTTTGCTACAAATTTATTTTTTTTTTTTGTGGTTTTTGGATCACACCCGGCAGTGCTCAGGGGTTTTTCCTGGCTCTGTGCTCAGAAACTGCTCCTGGCAGGCACGGGGGACCATATGGGACGCCGGGATTCGAACCGATGACCTTCTGCATGAAAGGTAAATGCCTTACCTCCATGCCATCTCTCGCGGCCCTAAAATTATTTTTTAATTTAAAAATAAATGATAAGAACTTGATTAATTCAGAATCCATGGCAATCATTGACTTAAATAAAGTTTAATTTATAAATAATTGTTAAAAGGGCCTTGTTATATTAGTTGTTTTGCATAATATTATCAGGAACTAGATGAGTAGTTCCTGCTTTACTTAAGAAGCTCTCTTTTTCAACATTCTAACAAGACTTTGTTTATATCTTTATTATTTCATTCAAATCAATCTACTGTAATTATCTGTTTGTGTATGCATCCCCTATGAGACTAAGTTTTTTGAAGGCATGGATTGTATGTCCTATTTATGTTTATATCTCTAGCACTTAGTATATTTCCCAGTCCATCATAAGTACTCAAGAAATCTTTCTCAATTGATTGAATGAATAAATTAATGAATGAACATTGCTTTCCACATAAACACAAAGTGAGAGTGACTGGGAAATTGTATGCAAAATTCTAATATGTGAGTATAATTTTGATTTATCTCATCTGAAGATTATCTACTAAAACTTTGATATAAATTGTATTTTTAAAAATAGAATCACATATTGACCACGGTCAAAATTCAAAAATATTTAGTATTTACCTGTTACCGGGCTTGAGCTTTTAGAAAATATACTCAAATATCTGATAAATATTATGAATGCTGGCACTTACTAGTTTGCTTTAGTATTATAACTTTGCCACTTAACAGTATTTTAGAATACCTTGACATTTAAACTTGCCTGTGAACTTTTTTGTTGGAAAGTAACAATAAATATCATTGAAGAAATTTTTTACTTTAGCAAAGCTATCATGGAAGATATATGGGGTCAAAATCAGCAATCAAGAGCTGACAAAGCATCTAAAACTAAGAGGTGTTTCTCTCATTTTTTCTTTAACCAAATAATGACAAAAACTCAAAAACCTATGCAATCCACACATGTAGTAGCTTTTAGTGGCAGAATGTGTTTAAAGATTTGTAAGTAGATGCATTAAAGCTTTAGTAACAATGCATTTATACAAAATATTTTAATAGAGAAAAAATAGAATTATTGTGCACATTTTTAGTGTTGTTTATAAATATATGTTAATCTATTGAGGAAATTAATAATATATAGAAAAATAATTTTTTTTCTTTTTTAAATTTTTATTGTGACCAAAGTGCATTACAAATCTTTCACTGCATCATTTATGGTACTTAGTGACAATGAATGAGGAGCATTCCCACCACCAGTGCTGTCCTCCATCCACCCCTGTTCCCAGTATGCATCCCATATCTCCCTCCTCTACCCCCCAGTATGCTAGTGCAACTGGTCTCCACTTTACAGCTTGTTGTAGATTGAGCATCCATTCCACCGACATTGGAGATAAAAAGGATAAGAAAAAGGGGAGAAAAAAATTTGGTGATAACTACCAAAAAAAGAAAGAAGAGAGAGAAAAAAAAAGAAAAAAATGGAAGAGAAAAGAAAAAAATGGACCCTGCAAATAAAAATAAAAATAAATCTCTAAATAATAACCACAAGCATGAAAAAGAAAGAAAAGTGGAAGAAAAAAGAGAAGGAAAATAAAGTCAAAAACTAACAGATCAAAACAAAACAAGAAAAAGTATGGGTGCTGGAGTGGTAGGGTTTGGCTTTCCCCCACTTTTTTTTTTTTTTTTTGCATAGGCACAGTAAGCATTGGGGGAGAAAGGGAATTCCCGTGGCCTAAGAGATTCAGGGTTTCTCCATCCTTGTAGCATACCATCATGGGATCAACCCCTGGCTCCATATATACTCATTACTCCATCCCAAAGGCTTTTTTGTGATGCCAGGAAAGTTTCCTCTCGGTTGTGTGTGAGAAAATCAAGCCACTGTAGTTAGCGATCTTGGTATTTGCGCAGGTTTTAGGTCAGGGTCTAGGATAGAGTCTCTAGGTTCTAGAGACTCAGAGGTTCCTATCCATCGTTGTTGTTGTGTTCAGTCTTCTGTAACACTTGATCCCTGTTTTTGTTCAGTCCCTAAGCTGAAGCATAGTATATTATGGGTCCAAAGGTTCTGCTCAGTCTCTGTTGTCCAAGTTGGACCTCTACAATAAGACATCTTGTTGTTGTTTTTTTTTATGTGTCCTGGACTACAGCCTAGATAGGGTTTTCCTTATTAGTCCCAAGGTAGGCTCTGTTCAGTCACAGTTGTCAAAGTCAGTTTTCTGTTGTTGGTGCTCTAATTTTTAGAAAAATAAATTTTAATATATATTGTCAAATTATATAGGATTCTTTGATGACGGCAATGTACATTTTCAGAGTCTTGGTGCCTAGACATACAAAAAGTTAAAGGATATGTTGGGCATCTGTTAGAGATTTCTAATGTATAGAAAAGATTATTCTTCAGCAATTGTGACTTCTGGTATTTGAAAATTTATAAAATACTTACATTTGTGATTATATAACCTACCACTGCTAGACCCTAGACCTAATGATTTTGTTCTTATAAATTACCAGTAATAGTATTGTTATTATAGTCAATTCAGTTTCTTTTTCTCAGGCACTGAAGTCTGAAGGCAGAGGACTGGAGACAAAAATGCCTAATTTCAGTAGAAACTTAATTTGAAGAAAGGAAGGGAAAGATAAGAAAGTTGGGACATGGAATATTTTTACGTAAGATGCCTTAACGGTGTAAATTTTCTCATTTTACATGCTTTTAACTAAAGAGATGGGAGAAAACTGTTTTGGGTTTTAAATTTGCAAAATGCTAAATGACATGATTTAGGTAAGAGCATGTTACATATTCTGGGCCTATTCTCATGAATTTTTCTCTGGGACCATTCTCTTTCTAGTCTCACTTTTTCTATTTCCTTTCTGTCCTTATAGTGCTATTTCAGACTTAATGCCTCTTATAATTCAGTAGAATTTTATATGAGTATTTTTATTTTTGTAAGAACATATTTTCATACAATATTAGAAACTTAGTTTCCAAGTGTATATGCATCTATGTTTATACATATATGTATATATATGTACATGCACAATTCAATATAGGAAATACAACTCAGTATCTAGATAAACTGAGATAACATATGTTAGTAACTTAATAGAAATTATCATAACTCAGGATGGCCCATTTGTCAAATGCACAAAAATATTTTAAGTAGAGAGACTATTACCCCGTAGTTACTTTAGATTTGTAGTAGACTTTATGTAAAGCAATGTTGCACAATTTTATTCACTGTGGCCCCTGCCAAAGCTAGTCTACCCACTGTCTTACTAGTTGGTCTCCTACTCTTGAGTCATAGTTTCTGGTTTATGTTCCTTTTACCTGGAATACTTTAGGATATAGTGGAGCCATAGAGCTCCAATTGAGAAAGCTGATCTAAGCAATGGAACACTTGACAACCTGGAATATCTACCTAAAGTTCTTGCTCTTAGATACTTCCAATTAGACTTTGTTTCAATTTTTAAGTTATCTTAATTGAACATTAAATTATCTAATATTCAATTTGATGAATTGGTGCTTTCTCTAGATTTAATAATAATTTATTTAGATTTCTTAAATTTTCCCCCCACTGAACTAACAGTTGTTTCCATTTTCCTACCTCTGTTCAAATTAATTAATTTCATTTTAAAACACTGATCTTTCAGATCATTGCATTTTTCTTAGTGATATGGGTGGAAGGAGAAAGATGTTGGCTACTATAGTCAATACTGACCTCTAGTAACCACAAAATAATGGCAATCATTGACTTATCTCTCTATAAGACATAAGATAGATAGTTTTTTTTTTTGCATTGGTAATAGCAAAAATAAAGAAAAACAGTTGGATTATTTTCATATTTATATATAAAAACAAAATGTAACTATTTTTCAGAAAATTGTTCAACAATAACTAGCTAATTAGAAATAAGGTTTCATTTACTACCCAGGTATTTCTACCATAATTTTCTAACCCCCATAAAATGTATAACTTATTGTCAACTTTTAATTAGTTTTTCTCTCTCTTTTTTATCTTTTTCTTCCTCTTTTTTCTGATTTAAAAGAATTAACACATTCACATATTGAAATGATTGAAGTATGGTCATGGGAAGACATAAAGTGGTAAGGTTATTTAATTAAGTATTTATATTCTCTCATCTAACTCAGAAAGCATTTCGCCATTTTGCAAAACATATTTTAAATATTTCTTGGACAATGTCTTGCAATATACTTAATGGTGCTTTGGTGGTTACTTCTATCTCTGTAGTTAGGGATGCTTGGGAGACCCTACTGTTCTGGATAATAAACTAGGATTGACTGTAGACAAAATAAATAACCCCCTTTATACCTCCTGGCCATCTTTGCTAAACTCATACATCACTGAATTTGGTATTCACCTGATATTACAAGTAATCTCTTCATGAAAGTGAATGATTCCTTCCGTAAATGTCCTTTGTCTAAAGTGAAACAGTATAGATGCTACCTACATATTAATATGTATTTTCATATATGGCTGTATGTAAACATAGCTTTTGTATTGATACAAAAATCACAACCACTCATTTTTAAATGCACTTATATCATTTCTTTATTATTATTATTATTATTATTTATTTTTTTATTTTGGGACCACATCTGGTGATGCTCAGGGGTTAATCCTAGCTATGCTCTCAGAAATTGATCCTGGCTTGGGGGACTATAGGGGATGCTGGGAGATTGAACTGCGGTCCATCCTAGGTTAGAGTTTGTAAGGCAAATGTCCTACTGCTTGCTCCACCGCTTCGGTCCCTTGCACTTATATCATTTCAATTAAATTGTAGTGATTCAGTTGGTTATAAGCATTCTGAGAGTATTGAGGTATTTATATAAAGTGACAATTAGCAAAGCCTAGTGAAATAACTACATAAAATATTTTGATAAATGGAGGGTGATATCATAATTAAGTAATACATGTTGATTCTTTTTATTTATTTATTTATTATTTATTTATTTTTGGTTTTGGGGGGATCAAACCGCGGTCCTTCCTTGGCTAGTGCTTGTAAGGCAGACATCTTACCTCTAGTGCCATCTCTTTGGCTCCTGTTTATTCTTTTTAAATGGTGAATTCTATTAGAATGAAAAAGAACATAATGTTCTGTTAAGTTGATTTTCAAGAATCTTGACCTTTTGTGATCATTTTATTATGAAATATTTTCCAACCAGTTTTTGTTAAAATATGATATAGTAGATTTGATTGTACAGTGGTTTTTTTTTTTGGGGGGGGGCCACACCTGTTTGATGCTCAGGGGTTACTCCTGGCTATGTGCTCAGAAATCGCCCCTGGCTTGGGGGGACCATATGGGACGCCGGGGGATCGAACCGCGGTCTTTCCTTGGCTAGCGCTTGCAAGGCAGACACCTTACCTCCAGCGCCACCTACCCGGCCCCTGTACAGTGGGTTTTAATATTTTTCTTAGTTGAGGTTATAAATACATTAAGATTATCAGTTTTGTAATTTACTTTGGTTGAAGCCAAACTTTTGTCACAAGCATGTTTTAAGTAAAAATGATGTTATATCGAGTATTCCTGAATGAGTGAGAAATTAAGCAAGTGGACCTTCTAGTGCATCAGGTAATAAGATCAGATGATGAGATTCTTGACTGGTAGTTTCACTAAAATTTCATAAGACACACAAAGTTTACAACTGCAGTTATGTGTCTGGTAGTTACCATAATCACCTAATATTGTGTGGTATATGTTGTTAAATGTCAAGTTTGGTGTTAGTTTTTTATGACAGTAATAGATAAGTAATAGAATTTTTCATGTTAATATAAAGGAAGATTTGAATAGGTAATATATAAATACATATACTAACTGTAGTGGCATCATTACTAGACTCTGAATGAAATAAAAAATAATTTCATTGCTGAGAAATAAAATCATCATTTCTATAAAAAAACTTTATAAAGAAGAGTAAACTGAGTCAGGTAAGATTTGCATAGGCCTTCTACAATGTGTGCATAAATAAATATCTGCCAGATAGATGCAATTTTTACATATGCCTTGTGGAAAGGAGTCTTGATATTTTATTATTGAGGCACAGTGATCTAAGAAATCTCTCATGAATTCCCCCAGGTAATTAGTTTCCTTTTTTATTACTGGGTGGTATATTCAATGCCTGATACTATGCAGCACTCTGGAAAATATGTGAATTATAGGACTTTTAGTTCAATTGAAATGTTTTAGCATGAGTTTTAATTTATTAAACATACATAGCATGTATAATTCAACAATAAGACATAGATTGTCAGAACACCCACAGAGACTGCAGACGGTTCCATATATTGACTTCTCTTACTAATGCTGCATTCCTTTTTCTGAATGGACATCGGACACTCTTTAGTTAAGCATTCTTAACATTTTTGTAATGTTTTTACCCATGTTGAATTTGAGAAAAGGCTTTAATTTCCATTTTGGCTTTTCTTAAGTTGAAAGTTGAAATATCATCTTTCTTAATACTTACTGAGTAAATACTACTTCATTCTTTTAGGTATGAGCAACCTTAGATATTCTAATGGCTTAGAAATCTTAAGTCTATCTAGCTGGTCTAGCATACTTATCTCCAAGCCTGAGAGTTTGTCGTAAGAAAATCAAGAGGAATATTTAGTCTACAGTTATTCTGAGAGAAAATAGGCATTAGGCCAAAAATGTAGTATTTATCACATTATTTGGAAACACTCACCTTGTGCAATATGTATTCTCTCTGTAACTTCATCTTTTGGACAGAAGTTTGATTTGGTGACCAATTTGGGTTCTTTTGAAAATGCTCTTGATCTCCTATGGCTTAGCTCTATAACTTGTGATAAAATAAAATATTGTTTCCTTGCATTTTATTTGTATGAAAAGCCTATAGTGCTATTTTTACACATTTACGCTGAAAGAAATTTCTCAGAAGTTTTAGGATCCGGTAGTAACACCATGTACAAATTAATTTCTCTGGATAAAATTTAGAATAGTTGTGATTTGAGTTGCTAATCAGACTTACTGCATAATATGAGTACTTAATGTAATTATTTTACATAAATACTTTAAAATAGTAATGGCTTGTTTTCTTCACAATACACCCTTATTTTAATTTAAGGGTTCTTAACTTTGACAGTGGAAGTATATATTGAGCATGGACAAGATTGCTGATGCTCAATTCATTGGTAAGTCAGCTACTTAAAATGCATGACCACTTGCTTCTCTGCTTGTGCTTCTAAGAAAGTTCAAGTGAAGAGGATCAGGGAGAATAACTCGAAGAGGGTTTGAAAGCAAGAGAGAGATAAAACAAGAAATGACTAAGAATTTATGAAAGAAAACCAGAAAAATGGAAAGAGTGGGTAATGTTTTAATGTAGATACATTATTACACAATAAAATAATCTACAAACTCAATTCCATTAGAAGTCATATAGATAATTGGATAAATGTTTTCTCACATTCCCAGGCTTTTTTTGCTAGTTGCTGGCATCTGTTAAAAACTAATGAGTAACATAACTAACCCCTAGGGACAATTTTAAAGGTGTATTTGACGATCGAAAAGACTTTTTGACTCTTGGTGTTCTAATATCAACAGAAAAATAAGAAAAAATAAAGCTGCATTTTCGTGCAGTTAGAGTTGTTGACTGTCTGGACTTATTTTTATTTACTTATTTTATACAGAGTTCTTATAATTATTAATCTATATATCTATTCTGCGATAGAAGTCTTTTCTCTTCACTCTTCAGGGAATTGCCAAAAATATGGCCATCTAGCAAAGGGGGAAATACTAACTGGTTACTCTGAAATTAAAATTTATGTTTAGCAAAAAGAAATAGCTGGCCTATGTTTTGTCTGTGTGGTTGTCTCCCCCTTGGCTCACCATTTTGTGGCTAATTCTAGTCATCCTGGCTCCTGGCCAGGGGGCTCATTTCCTCTTTTAGTCATCCAATGTACATCCTGGGATAAACTAATGCCCCAGCTTTTTCATTTGTTTTCGTCCAAAGGCAGCACTCAGTATAGAATAATTTATAAAATGTGAAGATAATGTTCTCCCACATCCTTCAAAAATGAAATTAGTATACTGTGGGAGAGGAATAAAGCATGATTTAGCTCTATCTGCTCTTGACAATTTGTCTTTTCTTTTCATGAAATATTATTTAGAAGAACTTGCAGTCTGCCATCAGTTTTCCATTTTTTATTTGTTGGTCTTTTATTTCTTTCATCTTTATATTCCCTTTCAGCCAGCTACTTCCTTCTGCATCAGCCATATTTTTGTCTTCTAGTGAAATAGCATTTCCCTACAAGCTTCTATTTTTATCTTAAAAGGAATATGTCAAGAAACTTAAGTTCTGTTTCTGTCTGGGTTCAGTATTATAATAAAAAGACACTGTAGATTAAAAGCACTATTTTTCAAAATAATGTAGAATTTCTTCAACTATGCTTTATAACAAATACAGATATAGCTTCTACATATATTGAATACTGTGCATATGAAATAACTTAAAGCATCCTGAAAAAATATACATGCTTTTTTATTGTCATGCCATTTCAAAAGACCAAATAATAGTTTAACTACTGCAAAAAACTTATTAAATATTGTATGAGATTACCTCTATTTAATAACAAGGTCTTTATTATTAAGATAAAATTAGGGTTTAAATATTCTAAAATAAGGTTGATGGAAAACAGTTAAAATCTCAAAGTAACTTTATAATGTTAATGTTTTCTATTATTTGTTATATGATTACATACATTATACATTTTAAACAAGTTTAACTATGTTTATTTATTCACTTTTGCTTTGTACTGACATTAATAATTATTTAACATATTTTGATAATAATATGTTAGTATAGCTAATCACTGTATTGAAAAAATTATGTACCCTCCAATTTTAATATTCAGAGCTTTTAAATTTACAATGGATAATTCTAAAATTTCTAAAAACAACATAAAATCTGTTTAATTTCTGTAGTTTTGCATAGTTGCTACTAAATATAAACAACTATAAATTTAAGTATCACGTGTATGTCCCTTCTTTCAGTTGCTTTTTCAAAGACTACAACTGCTTTTTTATATATTTTATTTCTGCAGCTCATTGTGGACAATGAATAAATATGTGAAACAAATCATCAATAATTGAATGCAATTTTATTTTTATCACTTTATTTGATCTTGAAAGACAAGAACAATTTATTGGTAGCATTTTTATACCCTATTAAGCATTAAAAGATTTGTAAAATAATTGTTTCTTTTTGTGTATCCTCTTTTAAGACCTATAGTCTCTTTATAAGTGGTGAGCAAATAATTTCAAGGTTCTGTTTTCTGCTTTTTTTTGTTCATGTCTCCTCAGTAATTCAGTGTAAACTAAACTCTGAATAATTATTTGGGGAGGATATGTGTGTTGTGTTTGTGTGAGTATGTCATTGGCTCTTCTTTGCTTCATTTTGTGTCTATATTTCTCTATGTAAAACTGAAAGGATAGCCAGAATAGTTTTATATGCTTGTGAAAGTCAGGCATTGTGAGATTCTTTTGTACATAATAACTGCAGGTGCTTTCTAGTGCAGAAATGATCCTATGATCTGATAGCTGTTTTTCACATTCTGTGATCATGACCAGTTCACAGAATACAACAAAGGTGGAAGATTGTTGTCTTCCCCTGGGTTGCCTAAAGCTAGAGTGCTGGTCTTTTGACCCTTAATTTCAGCAAGTTTGATTGCTCACAAAACCCCAGTGTGCATATTTGGAGCTGGTATGGCATTCTGCTTTTGAGTTGTCAATATTCAATTCAAGAAGATGGGAAATGGAGTCTTTATGTAATTGTCTTGAATTTTATACAGTTAATGAAGCCAGAGTCATAAATTAACTACCTTGCATAGTGAAGTGCAATATTTTAGTACCGATGATTTATTTCCATAAATAATTGCTTTGATTAGAGTGTCACTGTTTTTCTTCATTGTGAATAATAACATTGCCTTCCCTGAGGCTCCAGGGTCACAAGAGAAATGTAGTCAGTCCTCATTGGAATTAAACTAGTACATAAATTTTGATTTTTTCAAAAAATTAAATTATTTTAATAAGGGATTTTAAAATAAGTAATACAACATGGTACTAAAAATTGCTAATCTTGCTTCATTACTAATTTTGTGCCACATTAAAATGAATGGGTTTTACTAAGTATTTTAATTGTTTCCCCTTTTGATTTTCATTTCCTTACTCATCATCGGCAAGGATTTTTAATCAAGCAGATTTTAAAATATTCTCTGTTCTTGTTCATCTTGTGGAAATTGATCAGGTATTTAGAGGAGGAATTAGTTTATTCACACTAACCAGATTTGATACTACTTAAAAATCATTTAAGACCAATGTTAATTTTTGTTCTCTCTATGCTTCAATATTTGCTTTGTTTCTTTAAAGATGTCTTGGTTGATGGCGTTAAATGACTTTTAACCACTAGAGGGAAACATACCAATCTCCTATGAGCAATACAGCATCTTCAGATGGTAAATTCTTCTTTTGAAGCTACAGATCCTGTAGTTTGTTACATGTTGATCTTAATCCTCTGAATATTGACAGCATTATAATGATAAATCATAAAAATTATGTGCATTGATTAAAAAAACCTTTAGTGGAGATAATTTCACTTCTATTGAATATTCTGAACTTATTCCTTGATATCATAAAAATATATTTGAAGTAAATAAATCCTTTAATTTAATAAAATATCCTATAATGCCAGCATATCCTTACCTGTTATTTCTGGAACACAATCATATTGAAGTGCTGATATACTGTACTAGTAAAAATATACTGAGTCAGTATATTTATTAACGTTTTATCCATTCAGTATAGAGAAACATACCAGGAAGAAAAATAAAATTCTGTTTGCACCCTAGATTTGAGGTATTAAAGAGTTCTACAGATTATTTTAGTATTGATTTGTCCAGATGGAATTTTATTTACTGGATTTATTTTTTCAAATTATTTGCATTTATCTTAGATTTATGCAAATGTTACTTGATAGGAACTCAATTGCATCATTAATGTAACTTAATTTTCTTCAAAAGGTATCTGGAATTTAAAAAAAATTTTTGAGAGATCAAGGTTGTGACTCAAAATATCAATGCTACATGAATAGCAGTTACATACATGTAACTCAATAAAAATACAGGTATTTGATGGTGCTGAATATATGTACAAAATGACAATCTTCAAAATGGTCAAAGTAATGAAGCAAAATATAGCTAGACCTTTTTATTATTGGATGTAGTATCCCTAATGTGACAAAACATCTCTTTACTTCCTGCTACTAATGTCTTGTTTTGCATATTCTAAAATAAAGAAAAATATAAAAGGTTCATACACAGCTTAAGATCAATTGATATCTTGTCAATGCTTGTAGTAAGTAGTCAGTCCTTAAAACAAACAACTCATTTTTAATTTCAGGTTTTTTTTCCTGATATTTTGGTGTTTCTCAGGACTGGATATGTACTTAGGTTTTCTACTGAAGAGACACAGAGAGAGGAGCATATGAAGTTAAATAAAGGTAGCATGTGTCCAAGACTCCAAGACAAGTCCCTTACAGACTGTAATATTTCTTTTTTCTTTTCTTTTCTTTTCTTTTATCTTCTCTTCTTTTCTATTCTTTTCTTTACTTTTCTTTTTTTCTTTTCTTTTCTTTCTTTTCTTTCTTTTCTTTTCTTTTCTTTTTTCTTTTCTCTTTTCTTTTCTTTTCTTTTCTTTTTTTTTCTTTTCTTTTCTTTTCTTTTGGTTTTTGGACCACACCCAGTGACTCTCAGGGGTTGCTCCTAGCTATGTGCTCAGAAATCATTCCTGGCTTGGGGGACTATTTGGGATGCTAGGGGGATCCAACCAAGGTCTGTTCTGGTTTGCTGTTTTTCCTCCTAGAGCTCCCAGAATAGAAAATTGAGTTGTTTGAGAATCTCTATTTAAGTTGTTGACAACTTAAATATTGCTTTTCTATGACTAGTAAATATACCCAATAAAGATGTATATGGAGTTCAATTTCTTCACTCTAGAATTAGACCTCAGGTTCTAAGCCAGAACACTGGAGAATACTTGCCTGGGAGCAAATATTGAGAGAGAGAAGGGAGTGGGAGGGGGAGAGGGAGAGGGAGTGGGAGGGGGAGAGGGAGAGGGAGAGGGAGGGGGAGAGGGAGAGGGAGGGGGAGAGGGAGAGGGGGGAGGGAGAGGGAGAGGGAGGGAGGGGGAGAGAGGGAGAGGGGGGAGGAAGAGGGAGAGGGAGGGAGGGGGAGAGAGAGAGAGGGAGGGAGAGGGAGAGGGAGGGAGGGGGAGAGAGAGAGAGAGAGGGAGGGGGAGAGAGAGGGAGAGGGAGGGAGGGGGAGGGAGGGGGAGAGAGAGAGAGAGAGGGAGGGGAGAGAGAGGGAGAGGGAGGGAGGGAGAGAGAGAGAGAGAGAGAGAGAGAGAGAGAGAGAGAGAGAGAGAGAGAGAGATGAGTTTAGGAATTCCAACATTTAAGTGTTCAACCCCTAATCCAGGGCCTTTATAAGAAGGAACCATCCATGGCCTGTGGTGAGATTAGGTGATCTAAACACCAATCATTATAAATTATGTGCAAATACCAAAATCATTAGCTACAGAGGCCTGATTTTATTATCCATGAAGGAGCAGAAAACTTCCAGATATCACAAAAGGATCTAGGAGAGTAAAAGAACATGTAGGAGCCTGTAGGTATACCCATGACAGCATACTTCAAGGGCAGTGGAACCCTGTATATCTTAGGCCAGGGGAATTCCCTTTCTAATCTCCCCATTTTTACTATGCCTATGCAAAAAAAAAAAAAAAAAAAACAGCACAAATAAAATTTTTTCTTTAAATTTTTAAAGGTTGTTGCCTGTGTTTTTTTTCTTTTTTTCTCTTTCATTTTCTTTTTTTATCTTTTCATTTTCATTCTCTTTTCTTTGCCCCCCCCCCTTTTTTTATACCTGTGCTTTGAGTATGTCTATTTCAGGACCGTGATTAGTGTTTGTTGTTACTATTGCTGTGGAGCTTTTCAGGTTTTTTGTTTGTTTTGTTTTGTTTTATTTTGGGTTTGATTTTTCTGGTATTATTTTTATGTTTTCCTTCCTTTTTTTCCCTTTCTTTTCTTAAAATGAGATTTATAGTCTCGAGAGGACCCCTCCCATTTTTTTTGCTCGTTTGAATTTATGCCCCCCTTTTTTTCTCTTCTTTTTTTTCTTTTTCTTTTTTTCTTTTTTTTTCATTTTTCCTCTTACTTTCAAAAAGAAATACATAAGTTGGACCATCTTGTTCTGCCTCTCAAATTGAGGGGGAAATAATGGAGGGCACCAAGACCAGTCATCTGAACATTGAGTAGAAATAACAAATGATCAGACTTGAACACCAAATCCAAAGCCAACTACAACAGAAATGATATCCAATCTATAACAGGCTAGATACAGAAGGAACCACTTGTTCTAGCAGCCCCAGAGGCAAAGGAGGGGCAATATGAAATGCAGGCTAGGAAAAGGGGTGGAGGGAGGACAACATTGGTGCTGGAAATGCCCCTGATTCAATGTCACTATGTACCTGAAAAACTACTATGAATGATTTGTAAACCACTTTGATCAAAACAAAAATTATTAATAAAAAAACCTATTTCCAACAAATTAGTAAAGAGACATATACTGAGAGGGGTGAGATCCACATCTTTACCAGTTTTTAATGTTTATTGTTTAATAATGGTTACCCTGATAGATATAGGGTTTCCTTCATTGTATACATCTGATGCTAAGTAAGAGTATTTTTTTCATAATCTTTTGGCCACTGATAATTCTTTAGTGAACTGTCAAAGATCTAAATATATTTAGGGGCCGAAGTGAAATTACCAGTGTAGGACGTTTATCTTGCAAGGGGCTAACATAGGACTGACCTCGGTTCCATTCCCGGTGTCCCATATAGTCTCGAAGCCAGGAGTGATTTCTGAGTTCTTAGCCAGGAGTAACCCCTGAGGGTCACTGGGTGTAGTCCAAAAACAAAAAGCCCCCCCCCAAATCTAACTCTGTTTATACATACACTCACAGTTACAAGCACATTTCTTTTTTGCTTCAAAGTAGTGGAGTTACTGTATTACTTGGAAATTTATAGCTACATGGTTTATAAATATTTTCTTATTCCTAGGTTACTTTTTTTCTCATGATTATTTGATCTACAAAGGCTCTTTAAGATTTAGGCAATCCCACTTGTTTGTATTTTGCCTTCGTATCTGGTGATTTTGGTACTGTATTCATAAAAACTGATGTAAGGAGGATTTTATTCATGTTTTCTTCTATGAGTGTTACCATAGCAGTTGTATTTTTCAAGATTAATGTATTTGCAGGTTATTTTTACAATGTACAATTGTATTTTTCTTTTATTACAAGTGAATTTCTAGGGTTTTTTTTTACTGAATTGTTAAAAATATCCCCATTATTCATTACCTTACTTGTTGACTATCTTTTCACTGTATTTGTTAAGATCTATTTCTGTATATTTTTACATGACAGTTTAAGAGAATTAGAAAATTTGTCTCAGGAATTTATTTCAATAATTAAAATATGAAATGAAACTACTGCTTCTTTGTTCATCTTAGAATACATAGAGTATAATTGTGTTTCATCTTTAAGGAACATTAAACCATGAACATTGCTGTATCATTTATTCCTAATCCTTTGCAGTTTAATATCTGATATTTTTAAATAGAAATTCATAGCTTAATCTCTTTTTTCAAATTGTTCATGATATTGCAGTTTCATTGAAAATCATAAAATAATATTTAACTGTGATTACAAGATAATTTTATTTTTTTGAATTGGACATAAAGGGATATTTGATCATTCGATGTTGGTGTTTACTTATTTTACTAAAGTATTAAAAAGGTATCATTATAACTTTTCTAGAACTATACTTAATGGATAATTGTATCTAGTGTCGCAAATGCCATTTATGATTTCTGCTTAAATAAAAGTCAATGATCAACAATTGCCACTATAACACTATTTTTGCTGTACTTCTTTAACTCTTATCCTTAAAAATAAAGAAGAAAAGCTTATAAAACCTTTTGCTAGGCCTTAAAAAAAGCCAATGATCAGGTGGTTACTGAGCAATTGAAATGTGATCGAAGTGATTATCTTTATATAAATAAAATCAATTTAGACCTAATTATAATAGCCAATGTACCTATGAATTGTTATATTGTAATGGATATAGATGGAGAAATTATTCTTTGAAGGTAAATATTTATAAAGTGGTGTTTTGGAGTCTGTTCCTTATAATTCCCAGTCATAAGATAAGGGTTCGAAATGACATCTTGAAGATATGATACTGTTGGCCTCTGATGCTGAACCCAATGATGTACTGTGGTCATGAGGTTCTGGGGATATAATTGTCATTGGACACATGTAAACGATTTATCTCAAGTCCTATACTTTTTCTCTCCCTCTAAGGATATGATTCTTTAAGAAAATATGTCCAATGTGTGCTTGCAGTGATGTAACTTTTGGACATATATCTATATTCATTAAGACCATTTACTATTAGTATGGTAATACCAATACTAATAATAATATATTATAATAATATAATAACAATATGGTAATACTAATACTCCAAGATAGTTCCTAGCATTTTATGTGGTTTTATAAATTCCAGTGATTGAACCCTGGTTGGATACTAAAATTTTTATTTTGTTCTTTTGACATGTACAAATTTGTTTTCTATTTTTTTGTGTATTTATTTTCTCAGATATATTCTTTTCATTAATATTTAAAGGGTAATTATTTTATATGTAATATATTTAATATTTATGTCATGTGTCAAGGAAATCTGTTTATATTCAGTTGTTAATTCAAATCTTATTTTATAGTAGTACTTTTTAATATTTTGTAGAATTCATTGAATTCAGACTCAATGAATTTATCTTTGAGAATATCTCAGTTTGATTTAAGGGTATATTCCTCTAGGAAGAGCTTGAGATTTTTTCTGTCAGGAATGTAAAATCTATCAGTGAAAAATCAATTTAATTTATCTTAGTTCTCTTATGTTAGTTCTGGAGAGCAAAGCTAGGATAATGAATTTTCAGAAGCTTACTCAGGTAGAGGAAAATCATTTGTTTATGAATGATGTATTATCCAATGCTCTCTTGACCTAAAGGTATATCCTTTCACAATCCTGGCTTTATAAAAAAAAAAGTCTCTTGTCATTACTTTGCAAATTAATGGGACCAAGAACTTCTCTCTTGACCTCAGACAGTCAGAAAACCTAAATCTCTAAATTTCTGCTGTCAGTTAGCAAGCACTGCTAGTCACTCTTCTCTAAGCAACTATTTAATATATTATTGTTAGATTTTATATAATTATTTTTATGCCTCGTTATCATTTTGCTTTGTGTACACACATATGCTTTTTGAAAAATCTAATAATGAATAAATCACAATTTCTAGGTGTTTATTGTATTATTTTTAAAGAATATATAATCTAGCCTTCACACATTTCTAAATTTTTTATCTAGTTTATTCTTGGTATTCAGAGGCCATATAACAACTCCAGCTTTCTCTTAAGTGTGTTTGTATATTTAAATGAATTTACTGTATGCTTCTTCTTTGAGGGAAATAATAGTCTTAAAGTTCATATTATTGGAAAGCAAAAATTAATCATTTGAGTTATTTAGAACAATATTGAGGATATATATGAGTCATGTTAAGTGTAAACATATATAAATACATATATTTTTATATTGCCATTGATAAAACCAGAAAAGTTTAACATATTTCTAAACATACCTACCTTTCCTGCAAGCAAGGCCTTAGGCAAATTTAAAATTTCAGCGAGTTATATTTTTCGAAAGTTACCTACAGTAAATTTCATAAAACTTATTTTTATGATCTACTTATCTTACACATCTTATTACATTTAGAATATTTTCATGATATAGACAACAGTATTGTTTATTAAATGTTAAACTATGAACTATTTTATATTTCTATCTTTATTTATATAGGCTTAGGTGATATAACATGTCAAGGAAAATAAAACTAAATCATTATGGCAATATTGAAATCAATTAATTTATAATTTACTATAATGCCAATTTCCTTATGACTGTTGCCCAATACTAAGTATTTAGATATGTTTTTGATAAAATAGCACCATACAATTCTACTTCAAAAAAGCTAAAAATTCACAACCTAGATATTTCTTTAATAAGGTATTTTAAGTAAAATAGAGTTAACAAATTAAGGCATATATAGAATAAGTTAAATAGCAGTCTTTATTCAATGTAAGAGTTCATCTCAATCAGAAATTTATTGATATATGAATATATTATTAGATACTGTATCTTATTTTCATAGAATTCTACAATATGAGAAAATTATAGATATGTTGCCTGCCTCTCAGTGATCAGAGTGTCTTTTATTCTAGCTTTAAAGTGGGAGAATTTTGATCTTGTTAAATAAGGTTTAACACCAAAGGCCATCTCTGAACAGATAGATATTCTACCTTTTCTAATTTTAGTTAATTTTAGTTCTAATTTTAGACAATGGACTTGTTACTTTATGACTGAGCTTATTCAAGACTCTGGAAAAAAAAGTATGTTGGTCGTGGATGCAGATCAAAGAAAAAAAAGAAATTTCATAGGAATTGGTTTATTCACTTTATGCTATTTACCCCACTTTGTTTTTCAGCAGACAAGCAGTGAATCACAGGCTGAATTTCAATAAAAAAATGATAGCAACTGTTTCCTTTTTATGTGCAAAAGCACTTGAGTCATCTTAAAGGTTTACATTATGTTCCCAACTAATTAGTGTTTATTGATAAACAGTAAGATATATCACCCATTATTAATACTATAGTATTTTTTATAGGTTTTATGCATTGGTATTGGTGGTGGACTATGCTAATTCTGATCATAAAGAAGTAAACAGTTTAATTCAGAGAAGAGTGTCTCATTATTTTGTCCACTTATTCATGCATCTTTCCAGACTCTGAAGGAGAAAGTAATAGTTAATATTTGTGATCGCTGTTAATGAACAAAAGACCATGATTTTATGAGGTTGATTAGGCTATGATATTTTTAAAAATAGTGAAACTATTACAGTAGATTAAATAAATATCAAATTGAAATAGAAACTAAATTTAAGATTATGCTACTGAAAAAATAATTAAAATTACATTAATTTATGTCATATAAAAACATACAGATATTTTAAGGCAATGGCATGCAGGAAGATATAAATAAGAAGGAATAAAACTGTATAATTTTATATAATGTAACAAAACTGATGTTATTTACTCTAGATAATTATGGATCCTTGTACGGACTACTGTGTGTATCTTAAATTTATGCTAAAAAAAGAAAAATTTATTTTACTTATAAAATACTACTTTTAGGCACAGCTGGGCTCAGAGCACTCCGCATGCCAGGATTTCTGGGTCTTTGACTGGTATGTTGGGGGCTCTGGGCAGGACAGCTGGCCACAGGCCCCCTGGGCTGACCACCTAGTCCAGGGGACCAAGGTCCCCCCAAACCTGGTGGGTCTTTAAGGCCACGCCTGGTTAATTGGGCCCTGGGGGGAGGGGGGGAGAAATTCCTCCCTGGGCATCCAAAAACTACAGAGGCACAGCTGGGCTCAGAGCACTCCGCATGCCAGGATTTCTGGGTCTTTGACTGGTATGTTGGGGGCTCTGGGCAGGACAGCTGGCCATAGGCCCCCTGGGCTGACCACCTAGTTCAGGGGACCAAGGTCCCCCCAAACCTGGTGGGTCTTTAAGGCCACGCCTGGTTAATTGGGCCCTGGGGGGAGGGGGGAGAAATTCCTCCCTGGGCATCCAAAAACTACAGAGGCACAGCTGGGCTCAGAGCACTCCGCATGCCAGGATTTCTGGGTCTTTGACTGGTATGTTGGGGGCTCTGGGCAGGACAGCTGGCCACAGGCCCCCTGGGCTGACCACCTAGTTCAGGGGACCAAGGTCCCCCCAAACCTGGTGGGTCTTTAAGGCCACGCCTGGTTAATTGGGCCCTGGGGGGAGGGGGGGAGAAATTCCTCCCTGGGCATCCAAAAACTACAGAGGCACAGCTGGGCTCAGAGCACTCCGCATGCCAGGATTTCTGGGTCTTTGACTGGTATGTTGGGGGCTCTGGGCAGGACAGCTGGCCACAGGCTCCCTGGGCTGACCACCTAGTTCAGGGGACCAAGGTCCCCCCAAACCTGGTGGGTCTTTAAGGCCACGCCTGGTTAATTGGGCCCTGGGGGGAGGGGGGGAGAAATTCCTCCCTGGGCATCCAAAAACTACAGAGGCACAGCTGGGCTCAGAGCACTCCGCATGCCAGGATTTCTGGGTCTTTGACTGGTATGTTGGGGGCTCTGGGCAGGACAGCTGGCCACAGGCTCCCTGGGCTGACCACCTAGTCCAGGGGACCAAGGTCCCCCCAAACCTGGTGGGTCTTTAAGGCCACGCCTGGTTAATTGGGCCCTGGGGGGAGGGGGGGAGAAATTCCTCCCTGGGCATCCAAAAACTACAGAGGCATAGCTGGGCTCAGAGCACTCCGCATGCCAGGATTTCTGGGTCTTTGACTGGTATGTTGGGGGCTCTGGGCAGGACAGCTGGCCATAGGCCCCCTGGGCTGACCACCTAGTTCAGGGGACCAAGGTCCCCCCAAACCTGGTGGGTCTTTAAGGCCACGCCTGGTTAATTGGGCCCTGGGGGGAGGGGGGGAGAAATTCCTCCCTATTTTGCCTGTTTGAGCCCTAGGAAACCCACTTCAGCTAACCCTATTAAAGTCCTTGCTGTTCTGAAAAAAAAATACTACTTTTATCTATAATATAGAAAATATTGTGCTAGTTTCTGGAAACACAGCTGTAACTAGAAATAGTTATATAGATTACCAGGAAAAACAACTTCAAAATTATTACTAAAAATTTGGTAGAGATATAAATATTTCCTTTACAATTTAAATAGTGTTCAAATAATCTATGGAAGCCAGATACTTTTTTTTTTTTTGATTTTTGGTTTTTGGGTCACACCTGGCAAGGCTCAGGGGTTACTCCTGGTTCTATGCTCAGAAATCACTCCTGGCAGGCTCGGGGGACCATATGGGCTGCTGGGATTCGAACCAATGACCTTCTGCATGAAAGGCAAACACCTTACCTCCATGCTATCTCTCTAGCCCGGAAGCCAGATACTTTTATGGTAGAAAAGCACACTTAAAAAGCAGAAGCTGGAGAGATAGCATGGAGGTAGGGCATTGGCCTTGCATGCAGAAGGATGGTGGTTCAAATCCCGGTATCCCATATAGTCTGCTGAGCCTGCCAGTAGCGATTTCTGAGCATAGAGCCAGGAATAATCCCTGAGCACTGCCAGGTGTGACCCAAAAACAAAAAAAACAAACAAAAAAAATTAAAAGCAAAGCAAATCAGTTTAGGCCTAGGATCCGTACAAAACCAAGATATCCAATCCCAGACGTCTGATTGTAACAACTGCTACAGAATAGAACTTCTGGAATCATAATTTAAAAACTCTATTCCAGGCTTTGCCCTAGGATCTGTGCAAAAACAAGCAGAGGTAAATAGATGGAACTAATTTAAACTCAGAAACTTCTGCACCTCAAAGATGACTAGGAAACAAAGCCACCCACAAAATGGAGAAACTGTTTAACCAATACCCATCAGATAAGGTGTTAATATCAAAAATATACAAGGTACTGACAGAACTTAACATGAAAAAAATCATCTAACCACATCAAAAAATGGGAAGAAATGAACAGACACTTCCTTAAAGAAGAAATGCAGATTGCCTAAAGAAAATGAAAAATGTTCCACATCACTAATAATCAAGGAGCTGCAAATCAAACCAACTATGTGGTACCATCTTATGCCAAGGGACTGACACACATCACAAAGAATAAGTACAATTTGTGCTGGCACACGTTTGGAGAGAAAGGAACTCTCATTCATTACTGGTGGGGATGCCATATAGTTCAGTCTTTATGAAAAACAATATGGGGATTCCTCAAAAAACTGGAAATTGATCTCCCATATGATTCAACTATACCACTCCTAGTGATATACCCTAGGAACACAATACAAGACAAAAATTCCTTCCTTACACCTATATTCATTGAAGTTCTATTTACAATAGCCAGACTCTGGAAAAAACTCAGATGCCCTTCAACAGATGAATGGCTAAAGAAATTGTGGTACATAGGGGGCCAGAGCAGTGGTGCAGCAGTAGGGGCATTTGCTTTGCACAAGCTGACCGAGGACACACGGTGGTTTGATCCCCCCGCGTCCCATATGGTCCCCCAAAGCAGAAGCAATTTCTGACCGCAGAGCCAGGAGAGACCCCTGAATGTCACCGGGTGTACCCCCCAAAAAGAAATTGTGGTACATATATGCAATGGAATATTATGAGCCTTCAGGAGAAATGAGATCATGAAATTTTTCTATACATGTATGTACATGGAATCTATTATGCTTAGTGCAGTAAGTCAGAGGAAGAGAGATAGACACAGTATTGTCTCACTCAACTATGGGTTTTAAGAAAAATAAAAGATATTATTATGGGCCAGAGAGATAGCATGAACGGAGGTAAGGCATTTGTCTTGCATGCAGAAGGTTGGTGGTTCAAATCCCGACATCCCATATAGTCCCCTGAGCCTGCCAGGAGCGATTTCTGAGCATAGAGCCAGGAGTAAGCCCTGCGAGATGCCGGATGTGACCCAAAAAAAAAACAAACAAAAAATGATATTATTGTAATAATGCCCAGAGACAATAAACATGAGGGCTAGATAGACCGGCTTCTGATATGAAGCTCATCACAAAGTGCACTGACAACTATGATGACAATGTTAATGAGTGAGTGAAATCAAATGCCTGTCTCAAATACAGGTGGAGGATAGAAGGGAGATTGGGGCATTGGTGATGGGAATGTTGCACTGGTGAACGGGAATGTTCTTTATATGACTGAAACCCAGCTACATTTATGTGTGAAATCAAGGTGTTTAAATAAAGATATTATTTAAAAAAAAAAGAAGTCACCTCTAAGTTAACACGCTACCCTTTACTGTCTTTCTTATCATTGGCTATCAATTCCTTTTCTTTCAACATCACTGTTCTCATTTTCTAATTCTTGATTTCACTATTTTTTATTTATCTATCTGCAATGTGTCTATTTGATAGCATTCTTTTTTAATTTTCATAATCTCTAAAATAATCACATTAAAACTCGTTGATATAAAGAAAAATTGACATAAAATCTTTTATTTAGAATACAGTAATTTAGCTTGCTTTGCTAGGATCTGCAATCCTGAAAAACAAATAAAATTAATTTATTTAATTGAATGTAAATCAAGTATCAATTTTTTAAAAAAATATTGTATGAATGGAAACTCAGTTTGTGATAAAAATTAGAATGTATAACAAACAAATATTTGCCATGAGAGGAAATTGAGACTGACAAAATATAGACTTTGTTTTGTATAAATTCTAACATGCTACTTATTCTAATACTTATTAGGCAAATAGGACATAAATTATTTTATGATAGGAACTCTATAACTACAGACAATTTTTTTAAATACTTATTGTGAACAAAAATGAATAACAAATAATTCACAGTAATATTGAAGGTATATAGTGACAATGAATCTGGGCCATTCCCACCACCTGGGTTGTCCTCCCTGCCCCCCTTTTCCCAGCCTGTGTCACATATCTTCCTCCTTTGCCCCCTAGACTAGTTGCTAGTGCAACTGTTCCTCTCTGTGTATAGCTAATTGTAGATAGGGTATCTATTCTGTTGTTAACTTTGCTTTTGGTGTTTAAGTCTGATCATTTTTTACTTCTACTCAATGTCATATGGCTGTTTGGTCCTGGTATCATTCATTTTTATTTTCCTCTTCTCTAACTACAGTCAATTTTTATAATATTATTTCATTTTTCATAGATTAAGTCTTGTCTTGCAAATTGAAAAATGAGATATTTGAACTTAGAGAATTAAAAAATATATGTTTATACTCATGTCATATGTATATTTGTATATATGCATTGTATTAAAATTCAATGTAAAATTAAAAATTACACTTTACATGAAATCAAAATAACATTCATCTTATAGCTGAAAGTTTGGAACTTTGTATAATTTGGATGTTCTATTATTTTCTTTCCCACTTCTATAGAATTCCCAAATAATAGAGATTATACCATATTTTCTTTTTTTTTTTTTGGTTTTTGGGCCACACCCATTTGACGCTCAGGGGTTACTCCTGGCTATGCGCTCAGAAGTCGCTCCTGGCTTGGGGGACCATATGGGACACCGGGGGATCGAACCGTGGTCCGTCCTAGGCTAGTGCTGGCAAGGCAGACACCTTACCTTTAGCGCCATCGCCCGGCCCCCATATTTTCTTTTTTATTCATTTCATTTAGTATAATGATCTTAGACTTCTGTGTTCTAGCAAAAGGCAGGGAATCTTTTTTCACATTAGAATATTTTTGAATTTATTATTTTAATATATTACCTGATATAAATAATATAAAACATGAGAAATTTATTGATACTAATATAATTTCATATCATATACTAATAACTGGCATTACTGGCACATAAAATTGTTTATTTTTAATTTTTGAAGAGACTGTATAGTTTTGCATAATGCCTGTTTGTACTTAGCAACCCTTCTAGAGTTTCTTTTTTTTATAGCCTTGCCAACATTGTTACTAGTCTACTTGACAAAAGCCATTTTTAACAGATATAAGGAGACTTGATCACTGTTGCTCACATTTTATTTTCATACTCATATGATTAATGATATTGAACATGTTTTACAACATGAGAGAAATTTCTACTCAAGTCCTCTGTCCATTTTAAAAATATGCTGTATTTGATACTGAAGGTTATAAACCTCATCAGATTGAAAATTATAAATATTTTCACTGTTCTGGTGATTTTGAGTTGCCTACGTAGCCTTTTATGTAACTTTCATCAAAACTGCTTAACCAATATTTTTCAATTTAAAGACACAAATCATCTAAATTTATAGAGCTCTTTTTAAGATATTAACAGGTCTTACATTACTTTTACATAATAAAAACTATTGTTTTATTGTCATATTCACAGCATTGCAAGCATGAAAAATTGAATATTAGGATATAAGAAAAATTCTTTCTGTTTTTGTTTTTGGGTCACACCCAGCAGCGCTCAGGGGTTACTCCTGGCTTTATACTCAGAAGTAGCTCCTGGAAGGATCAGAGTACCATATGGGATGCCGGGATTTGAACCACCATCCTACTGCATGCAAGGCAAACACCTTACCTCCATGCTATCTCCAGGGACCCGTTATAAGAAAATATTAAAATTTCCTTGAAACTTATTTTTTTAAAGAAACTATACTAATTTTCAAAAACTATGAATATTCTTTTATTTTATTCTCACATGATAACAATTTTGTTTTCCACAGTTACATGGATACTGGCCATAAATACTGGCTCAGAAATGAAGGATAATGCATTAGTTATAGCTATAGCAGTTTCCAGAGTATTGTAATTTGTTATAGCTCCTTGAATCCAAGTTCTAACAAGGCAGTATATTAAGGACCAGTTAGCATCTTCAAACTCAGGGTGAGAAGTTCTGGAAAAGAACCTCAAGTTTCAGAACAATAAACTTTTATTATTATGCTTCTGGCAAAAGTGCATATTATTTGTCCTATGGGGAGGTATTTTCTTTATTTTACAGGACAGCTGGAAATTCTTCTTTCACCAGTGAATGACCCTCCCTTTTAACTTCGTATTGAGTTTGTTGTGCAAGCATACTTTAAAAGTCTGTCTAGAAAAAAAAAAAAACTGTCAATGACTTTGTTGAACTGATGTGCATTTATATAAGTGACACATGGCAAATTCTTTTCTTTCATATCTTTTCTTTTCTTGTTTCTCTCTCTCTCTCTCTCGTCTCTCTTTTTTTTGTCACATCTGGCGGTGCTCAGGGACTACTTCTGGCTCTGAGCTCAGAAATCGCGCCTGGCAGGACCTGGGAACCATATGGGATGCTGGGAATCGAATCCTGGTTCGTCCTGGGTTGTAGCTTGCAAGGCAAATGCCTTACTGCTGTGCTATAGCTTCAGACCTGAATTATTTTCTGACATAAGTAGTGTACTCTATTTTATGAATGAGGAATATTATTTCAAATAAATGAAGAACCATTCCTCATCAAAGAACTTGTAAATAGCAAAGACATAGTGGGTTGTTTTTTGTTGTAGTTGATGTTGTTTGTTTCTCACTTGATCATTTGCACCTTTAGTCCTTGCTATTCATGAGTCATACCAATTCTAGTCATTTAACCACGGTGTCCTCAACTATATGGTATGTATTACAAATAAGAACTTGTTTCCATCATATTTATAGGCTCAATTGTTAGCAATTTACTATTTTGGGTTACTTGTAAATATCAGTGTTGTATCTTAAAAAAGAACGATTATTTTATGTATCTAATATCAGAAAGGACTGATATAAATTTCATGTTCCTATAACAAAAATAATTCCACAAATCTTGAAATAGTTGCTTAAAGTAGATATCAACTTTATTTCAATTAGAGATGAAGATTATAAGTGTTAATCTATTGATGTCATAAGATACAAAATTCACCGTGAGGAGCCTTTTTGATATATATATATATATATATATATATATATATATATATATATATATATATCAATATTTCATGAAAAATATAGCATAGTATTTTTGAAAAGGAAATGTGCCTGGATAGTTTCAGTAACATAATTGACTGTTTTTATATGTGTCATGGCATTTCTTAAAATTTGGTGGAGATTGTGGCATTTCACATCACAGTAAAGAAAATAAAGTTATATTGTAGTTGCTTACATCAGTACTCAGAAAAAAAATTCCAATTTCAAAGGATCAAGAGTTTTTCCTTGTTGAAAGCAGGGGTCTGGGTAGCATTTTCATTTCCTGTCTCTTTGACTTCCAGTGTACCCCTTCAAAAAGTTCTGAATACAGAAAGCAAAACTTGCCTCCAGCACAAAACCAGAACTCAAACTTTTATTATTGTTGTTGTTTCCAGGCTTCTGGATATCATGCTGAACCTTAAAATCCTATTCGCAGCTCAGCTGCCAGCATGCTGTGAGCAAAGCAGTGAAAAGTGGAAGAAATAACAGGCTTCACCATGCAATCAGTAGTTCCCTACTGAAACCATATGTCATGTATAGAATCCAGGAGTCCTGAAAAGTCTTAAAAGACTGCAGTGCCACTAGTGTTCCTAATGAGAATTAGTGATAGGTGAGTGCCCATCAGAAAGCCAGAAAAAATGGACATAAGTTAAAGAAAGAACAACTGATATTGGCTGGGGAGGGGGTGATCAAAATAATTGTCCTCTATAGATTTAATCATTAAGTCATTATCACTTGTATCTGTAAAATACTTCTTAAATTCAGTTATCAAATTTTAAGTGCCTCATGCTAAAGTAGTGGCAATTTTCCTTTTTGATAATGTTTCATGGCATATTAACAATCGAATCATTAACGTAACTACTACAATTTTTTTCTTTCACCATTATTTTTATATAATTACTTTATTTAAGCACCATGGTTACAAAATTGTTCATGGTTGATTTTAAGTCATAGAATGTACACCACCCTTCACCCATGTTCATTTTCTTCCAGTGTTCCCAGTTTTGTCCCATCCACCCTCTGAGCACATAGCCAGGAAGAACCCCTGAGTGTCACCAGGTATGGCCCAAACACCAAAAAAATATGTAATTCTACTTACATATTCATAATTAAATAGTACAATTATCAGTGTGAAAATTCACTGACTTTCATGTTTCATAACAATGTATAAGACAAACTACTATTCAGAATACACAATCCCTGCTTACAATATTTTTGTGCTTGTGAAACTGAAGCTACTCTTCTGGCAAGTTAATTTATAATTGGTTTCTTTTTTTTTTTTTTTTGAAAGCAATTTCTTGACTAACAACAACATAGGCATAAATCCTTAGTTACTGTTATTTATCACATTCAATTAGGAGCTTCTTTGTTGTATTTTTTGTTTGGGGCTATACTTAAAAGTATTTGGTGAATATTCTTGGCTCTATATTCAGGAATAAATCCTGTTGGATTTATTTAGGAAGTGTTCTGGTGTTCTGGGGATCACCAGGTTGGATGTGCAAGGCAAAAAGCCTGATCCACTATGCAAACTTTCAGTTCCATCAGAAGCTTCTTTTTTGATTGTTTGCTTTTTTGAGCCACCCCCCGTGAAGCTCAGAAGTTACTCCTGGCTATGCACTCAGAAGTTGCTCCTGGCTTCAGGGGACCATATGAGATTCCAGGGCATCGAACCGCGGTGCATCCTTGGCTAGTGCTGGCAAGGCAGATAGGTGCCTTACCACTCCACCCACTGCATCGGCCCTGTCAGAAGCTTATTTAAGGAAGAAGCTTTGACTTTTTTTTACTTTTTTTTTAAAATCAAACGGTATGCTTAAAGTGAATAACTGATTAATTTGCTATATTTTTTATTTGGTTAATAAAATGAAAAGCACTTTACTAGCCACTGAAAGAGCATTATAATGTACATATACATTTTTATCGAATTATTAACAATCATATCCATAATATTTATATATAAGTAAAATATTTGAAAATATTTTACAAGATATTACATCTTTGCCGGATAGTATAAAGGGAAATGCATTTGTCTTACGTACTATCACCAAGTGTTTTAGTTCAGCACTTCACAAAGCAAAACGATATATTATATACAAATATACCTTTAAAATAAGAATATTATAGAAGTAAATATGTAAAGTTATATTTTTAGTAAAGGTAAGCTTGGTTATAACTTTTTCCAAATATTCTAAAAATTATTTTACAGGCTTCGTAGATTTGTATTATCTCTAGAGAAAAGACTATTAAAATGTACAATTGAGTGACCTACTCTGACCTCACATAAGAACTTTGGAGGGAATAATATAGTCTATAAATAAAATATGCTGCCTGAGAAAAATTTTGGTGTACTGTATTTAAACAGGTATCTGTCAGGATATTAGTGAAATTTTTCAGCATATATGGATGTTTTTCACTATAGCTAGCTGTTTGTTTTATCTGTAGTCACAACCAACAAATGTGGTCAACTATTTTTACTATTAATCAGAAGAATTTTTTAAAAATTTTTATTGTGACTAAAGTGGATTACAAATCATTCACAGTAATACTTTAGGTACATAACAGCATTGAAAAATATCTTCAACTTTTGATGAGGAGAAAATATAGGTTAATTAAATATAGGTTGAATTAAAGGATGAAGTACCTTCAGAAACAACTGTTTTATTAAGAGATTTTAAGCTTTTTCCTAAATTCTTAATGTATGCCTTTTGTTGATTTATTTTATTTCTTCTCCCCTTGCACTTTCTTCTTACTTTCTTCCCCATCTTTCTTTTTGGACAGACTAGACTTGAGGCTCAAATGTTTGTGGGTTTGTGTTCAATGACCTCAGGTAGTATTTTCTAGTCTTACAGTTCAGCCAGCACCAAATAAGATACTGCCCCTTTAAATAAGTCCCTAATTGTGATTAGCTGTAGAGTCTATAAAACCCTTGCAGGGATAGCAGTTAGAAGAGACAGTTGGATAGATGATAGTAGTTGAAAGAGATAGTTGGAGAAGCTGGAAAAGACAATTGAAAAAGACAATTGGATGGTCTCAAATCCAGCTCTTTCCCCCTCTTTATCTCCTGGCATAGGGATTTGTCAGAGGCCACTGGGCTTCTCTAATAAGTAAGACTGATACGCCCCATGAACTCCAGCAGAGTGAGCCCATCTTCAGCAGATCATATTTGACAGTTCTCATATGCAATTTATGCTGCTGGGGATATAACCAGGATCTACTATAAGAAAAAAAAGTGCCTTAATCCCTATGCTATATCTCTGTGCTATTTCCTACACTGTCTCTTTTCATTCTTTCTTTCTTGTAACTATTGATGATGTTACCATTGTATTCTTGTCTTTTCATTTTGCTTTTGTGGCTTTTTTTGCTCTTGATTCTGCTTCTGTGATTTCTCTTCTTTTAATCGTTTTTTTTTCTCTTTATACCTAACTTCTTGATACATATAAGATGTAAAGAGAAGCATTATATTTAGCATTTTAGTATATTGAGAGAATTTTAAATATTGGTTCATGTGCTATGTCATTTTGTATTTGATATACATAGCTGTGGGAAAAACTAGCTAATACACTTGCCCAAATCATTATATTGGAAGTAATTTTTTCCTTGAAATGCTCAGGAATTGGTACTCTGTGCACATCGATCAATCTTTGAATGATTTGTATAAATGTTGAACCTGGGTCTGCCTCATGAAAAACAACTACTCTACCCACTATATTATAATTCCATGCCCCCAAATACTGATATTTCTAAGAGAAAACTAAATTTGAAATAGGTGATGCATAGCAATAAGAATGAGAACATTAGTGATGTGGAGCATTTTTCCATGTGCCTATTGGCCACTCACACTTTTAGAAAATGTCTGTTCATTTCTTCTACATATTTTTGGATGGGGAGAGAAATTTTTCTTGTTAAGTTTTGCTAGTAACTTGTATATATTTGATAGTAGCTACTTATCAGATGGGTTTTGGGTGAAGTTTCTCTCATTTTGTGTGTGACCTTTGTGTCCTACACACTGTTTCCTTTGATGTGCAGAATCTTCTCAGTTTAATGCAGTCCCATTTGTTAATTGCTGCTTCATTTTGATTGGACAGTGGTGTTTCTTCCTTGAAGATGCTTTTAGTCACAATTTCATAGTGTTTAACTTGTGTTATCTTCTATATACTTTAAAGTTTCAAGTCTGATATTATGGTCTTTAATCTATTTTTTATTTGACCTTTGTGCATAGTATTGGATAGAGGTCTAAAAAATGCTCCACATAACTAACATCAGAGATGCAAATAAAAACAACAATGAGAATAAATTTATGCCAAATGGACTGGCACACATCATAATGAACAAGAACAGCCAGTTCTGGCAAGGATGCCAGGAAAAATAAACTCTCATTCATTGCTGGTGGGAAAGTCATCTAGTCCAAAGTTACTCTACCCCCCATCTTCCTGTGTAATCTTACCTGATGGTAATACCAGCCCTTTACTGGGAGGAGTCTACTGAAGGTAACAAAAGGGTTACCTCAGAGGTGTAAGAGGGTGAGAGAAATTCAGCAAGAAGTGGCTGGAGAAGTTGGCAGCATGGAGGGATAAAAACAGGCTTAATTGCAGGGCTGCTTATGGAGCCTGCTTAAAAGGTTTAGCATAGAAGTCACACATTTGGCCTTATATTAATAAAGCTTCATGTCTCCTGAAACTTTATGACTGCTATGGATCATTTCCTTGCTGCTACCCTGAACCTGCAGACCTGCCAGCTAGAAGAGATTGCAGGCGCCGGGCCCTGGCCCAGCGGAGAAAGGCCTCATCATCCACCGCAATCCAGGACTCTATAATTAATATGTAATTCTATAGTCCAACCTTTCTGGAAAACAATATTAATATTCCTCAAGAAGCTGAATATTTATCTCCTATATGATCCAGCAATAGAACTCCTATGGATATACACTAGGACACAAAAATACAATACAAAACTGTGCTTTGAACTCCCATGTTTATCACAGCACTATATACAATATCCAAAAATCTAGAAACAAATCAAGTGCCCAACAGTTGATGAATGACTAAGGACAATTGTAACTTTACATAATAGAATACTATGCAGCCATTAGAAAAAATGAAGTCATAAAATTTGCTTAAACAAGAATGAACATGGAGACTATAATGCTTAGTGAAATGAGCCAGAGTGAGGTATACTCAGAAATATATACATAGAATAGACTAATTCATCTTAGGTATATAAGAAAAATATAAGTAAATAATATGGTAATAATATTCAAAGACAATAGAGATGACAACTAAGAGGATAGATCTTGACATGAAGCTTCCCTCCAAGAGTGGTGAGTGCAGCTAGAACACTAACCAGAATAACAAATATAATGGGAATGATAGTGAGGGAGAGAGCCAAAATGCCTGTATGAGAAATAGGCAAGGGTTTAGCGCAGGGGTTTCAAACTCAATCTACCTGGGGGCCACAGGAGGCAAAGTCGGGGTGAGGCAGGGCCGCATAAGGGATTTCACAAAAAAGTCCTCAAACGTCATTATTAACAGTTTTAATTAATTCTTCTGAACATGAATAGAACTTTGAGTGAAGATCATGAACAGTTCTTCTGAACATGGCATCTTTTGCTTATTCCTTGCTGCCAGAGACTTAACATAGCTTCTTCTCACAAATCTGAACCACATTTGGCTTTAGAGAGGAAGCAGCTGAGACCCTCAGTATGGCTTGAAGATGATCATCATTAAGTCTAGACATGTATTTTGACTTATTGAAGTTAAATGTGGAGAATACATTTTCACACAAATATGTGCTCCCAAAAAGGCACATGGTGCGCTTGAACATTCAGGAAAGCTAAGGGAATCGGTGGTGGGGGGGGGATTCTTTAAAAAATTAGCCACACATGTCTGCTTTTCCACTAATCTCACTGAACTTGGCTGAGATCAGAGTTGCATTGCAGGTAAATGAGATCCATTTGAAGCACAGGAGGGGCATCTTGCACATCAAAGGAAAAGGGGTCCACAAAAATTTGGAAAGTGGTTCTGTGCTTTTTGAAATCTGCAAGTCTGTGATCAAATTCCTTCTCTAGCTTAAAAATAGCATCAACATATTTCTCACACTGAATGGTATGCCTGCATCCACAAGTTCCTTGCATGCTTGGAAATGGCAAAGGTTTGTCTGAGAGAGCTGGGATTTCCATAACACAAGTTTTGTGGAGAATGCTCTCACGTTGTCATAGGCAGCACTGATAAGCTGCCCCGGGCCTTAAGGTAACATCTTGTTTAGTACATTCAGCTTATGTGTGATGTCAACAAGAAAAGCTAAGTCCATGAGCCATTTGTGATCCCTCAACTCAGAAACAGCATTTCCCCCATCCTTCTCCATGAAGGCATTCACTTCTTCTCTCAACTCAAAAAATCTTTTCAGGACATTTCCCCTGCTGAGCCAACGTACCTCGGTGAAATAGAGCACATCTCCATATTCTAACTCCATATCCTCTAAAAAAGCATGAAACTTCCTGTGCTTTAAGCCCCTGGGTCTGATTTGGTTGATACATTTCACAACAGACATCACATTGTCACTTGGCAGGCATTTACTGCAAAGGGCCTGCTGATGGATAATGCAGTGAAGAGCAATGGCCTTCTTTACACCCTCCTCTTCAAGTTTTTTTTGAACAAGTGCCACCAGTCCATTTTTCCTCCCTGTCATCAATGGTGCTCCATCAGTCATTATTCCAACAAACCTCTTCCATGACAAGCCTGCATTCTCAATGGCATCACACAGATGCCAAAATATTTAATTAGCGGTGCTCTGACCACGCATTGGAATTATTGTGAGCAGCTCCTCTCTCCATTCAAAATTGCAATCAACACCATGGACATAAATAGTGAGCTGTGCAGTGTCTGTTATATCTGTGCCCTCGTCAAGAGCAACTGAGTATGCATCAAAACATTTGGCTTTCTCACACAGTTGATGATAAATATCACTTGACATGTCAGAAATGCGCTCTGCCACAGTGTTGGCAGAAAGGCTGATTTTGCTAAACTGACCTGTCTTTTCTGGACAGATAATACTTGCAGCCTGTAACATGCATTTTTTAACAAACTCTCCTGTGAATGGTTTCCCTGCCTTAGCAATCATCTCACTAACCATGTAAATAGCTTCGACTGTTGCAACATTCTCTTTGGTTGCTTCCTTGAAGAAATCTTGTTGCCTCATTAGACATGCTTTAAGACAGGCAACCCGCTTGGCTCTCTCATTTCCTTGATATTTTGCACATTCCTCAGCATGTTTAGTTAAATAATGGCGTTTCAAGTTGCATTCCTTGTGCACTGCAACTTTCTCTGAGCAAATAAGACATGTGGGGATGCCCCTGTGCTCAACAAAGAAATACTGTGTCTCCCACTTTTCCTGAAATTGTCTGTGCTTGTCATCAATCTTTCTCTTCACTGCAGGCTTTGATGAAGTCATGATGAAGGTATGACAAGATTTAATTCTGTAATAAACTTCTTTCCCATTAGGCCTCCGATAATGCAAGGGACAGCGGGAAGGAGAAGCGGAAATTATGTCTGCGCTAGGCGCAAATTATTCGCGATTATTTGTTTACCAAATATTTGCAATAAAAAATCGCATTAGCAAGAAAAAAATTGCAAAAACCACATTGAACATTTGCATACCCCGAAAGGAACTGCTCGGGGTATGTGAAAGTTTAATGTGACTTTTTTCTTACTAATGCGATTTTTATTGCTATTATTCAGTAAGCGAATAATCGTGAATACTGAGATATTTTGAAGGTCGGTGAGGGCCACAAAATGTTGTAGGGAGGGCCGCAAATGGCCTGCGGGCTGTGAGTTTGAG
This sequence comes from Suncus etruscus, assembly GCF_024139225.1. Classification (NCBI taxonomy): domain Eukaryota; kingdom Metazoa; phylum Chordata; class Mammalia; order Eulipotyphla; family Soricidae; genus Suncus; species Suncus etruscus. The sequence goes on along the minus strand of NC_064851.1, from coordinate 61,911,387 downwards.
ACATCCTGGTTTAGAGTCAGCAATAGAAATAAGGCAACATTGGTGGTGGAAAATTGCACTAGTGAAGGGTAGTGTATATTCTTTTATTTTTTTAATTATTATTTGGGTCACACCCAGCAGTGCTCAGGGTTTACTCCTGGATCTACATTCAGAAATCACTCCTGGCAGGCTCGGGAGACCATATGGAATGCCAGGATTCGAACCACCATCCTTGTACATGCAAGGCAAACTCCTTACCTCCATGCTATCTCTCTGGCCCCTGGTAGTGTGTATTCTATCATGAAAACCCCAGTATGAAAATTTATGTAAACATGGTGATTAAAAGAAAGTAAATTTTTTTGTAGATAGTGATTTGGCTTTTGCTCACATCAAAGTCTTCTTTAAATAAGACAAGTCTTTTGATTTTGTCTTATTGTTAGATGGTGAGGTAAGACAACCTGCTCATAGATCAAGTTGTTGCCATTTCCTCATTGTTAGGATATCATACCATAACTGGCACATGTTGGTGCCAGAGCAGTATTAAGAATGTCCCAGATGGAGTTTGGTTCCTGGAGCTATTGTGGGTAACTGTGTCATTTCTATGTCAGGGATCCAGGGTTCAAGTTTGTACTGTCACTGTCTAATTACCTAGAGTCCAAGTTGAGTCCACATGACATATGCTCAAGGTGGGAGGTGCCCCTGCATTGTAAAAAAGTGTCAGTTCTTATCCCTAGTAGATGAGACTTGTTTTTATTCATAAAATTTCACCTTTTTTTAAATTCTTCCTTTGCAGGAAGAAATGGTGGCTACATTTAGCTCCTATATGAACCAGCAATACCACTCCTAGGGACATACACTAGGATATATATCATATATCATATATATAAGTAAAATATCATATATCATGTATATAAGTATAATATCCCTAACCCTAAACCTTATAATAACTTTACCTCTAATCCTAACCTAAGTTTAATCATAACTTTAAGTCTGACCCTAAATCTATTACAAACCCTAAAACTAAACCTAATGCAAACCTTAACCCTAACACTAACACTAAACCTAATCCTAAATCTAACCAAAACTCTAACCCTAACCATAATGGCTCTAACCGTAACACCCTAACATTAGCTAACCCTAATACTAAATCCATCTCTAAAAAAAAATGAATGAGAACATTGAATGAAACCTTCATAATGAAAGGAATGGTTATGAAGTTATAAATAGTATAAAATATAATAAGATACAATTTAAATACATTGAATTTTATTTTATTTTATTTTAATTTTGCAAGAGTCATACTCACCTTTACCAGTATTTAAATTTGGCTCAAGACTTAGCGTTCACTCCTGTCAGAGGTCAGGTCACCATATGTGATGCTGTGGATCAAACCTAGGTTGGCTACATGTAAGGAAAAACCTCAACAAGCTGTACACTGGCTCCTGATACTGCAGGGTTCCTCGGTTCTAACCACTTTTCTTCTCTTTTCTCAATTTGTAGAAAGACATAGAAATATGAGGCAGAACAAAAAGATTCATGTTCTATGGTTTTGAAAAATAAAGGCAGAGCCCCTATTTAGAAGCTATAAATATAAATAAAATTAAAAGAAGAAATAAAGAAAAAATGGGGGGGCAGATGTGGCATTGTTTCTTTTTTTTGCAAAAGTAAACATTTGGAAAATTAGAAAGAAAATTCTCTTGGCTTAAATGATACAGGGTGTCTACCCTTGAAGCATGCTGTCATGAGACTGACTACAGGCTCCTTGCATGTTAGTTGTCAAACCACAAACAAGGTCTTTATGGTCCTGATTAGTTCTGCTTAGTCACAATTGTCAAAGTCAGTCTTCTGTAATTTGACATCCTGGTCCTAGATATCGTAGGACAAACCATAGGATAAAGTCTTTTTGGTCTCAGGAAAAGTTCTGCTCAGTTGCTGTTGTTGTAGTCAGTCTTCTGTAATTAGAGATCTTGATTTTTGCACAGATTCTAGGATGAAGCATCTTCAGATTTCATCTTACCGTTAGGTGGTGAGGTATAGCAACCTGATTTTAGATTAAGTTGTTGTTTTTTCTTCATCTTCTGGGTGTCATATGAACCTACACTGGTGTAAATTTGTGCCAGAGCATTGTAAGAAAAAAGTTTGTTTCCTGATGCTGGTGCAAAGCACTGTGCTAGTTCTATGGTGGGGATTTGGGGTTCAGGTTTGGATAGTTGTAGTCCAGTCACATGAGTCAAGTCCCCATGACAAGTGTTCAGGGTAAAAAGGCTCCCTACATTATAAAAATTATGGGTTCTTATCCCTATTAGATAAGAACTTTCTATAAATATTTCCCCATTTTAGTGTGCCTATTTAAAAAGGAACGTTGCTATATTATTGGTGCATTTGGGATTAAAAATGGCAAGCTATAGAACCTCTATGCCTCGGTTTTGACCTGAGCTCTTATCCCAAGTAAGACTTTTCTACTAGAATTTCCACTAAGCAGAACCAAATCAAGCAAAACAAGTTGGGGATTGGGGAGAATATCTCTACAAATGGAAGTAAACACTAAGAGTTAAAACAATTAAGGAAATAAACATATAAAAGTATAGATAACACCATTAAGTCTCTTGGGATATTCTGATGGGGAGGAATAAGATCCAGGGCACCTTCTCATACCACACCATGTCTTTTGGAGTCTGAGAAGTGGTTTGAAGCAGTCAGGGGTCATGCACTGTCCTCGAGCTGGGGGTCTCTCTGGAGCTTAATCTGTAGCAAACAACAGTGCATATTGATGGGAGGTGGAAGAAAAAGGCCACATAGGATGAATCTGCAGGAGTGGCAGCTGCAACTTCTTTCTATGGCAAGAGATGGGGGCTGAGAAGATGGATTTTACAGAATCTTTTGTAACTGTTTGGAAATTAATCTGACCATTATAAGATAATAGTCAGAGATTACTGAATAAAATTAGTAAATAAAGTGGAAATTATATATAATTATAATAAATATATATAAATTATATATAAATATATATAATGTATTCATATAAAATATAAATATATAAACATATTTATATATAAGCTATATATAAATATATAATATGTAATATATAAATTAAATTATATATAAATATATACATATGTGTGTGTTCAAATCATTTAAATGTATAGAGTCATGGAATATAATGTCTTTAACTGAAAAAATATGTATCATATTCAGCACATTCTTACTATTATTTACAATAACAAATTTGAACCCTATTATAATCTGGCAGTGCTCATTTTATTCTAACTTCATAAGACCTGTAAAACATATATGAATTTTAGCATTTAAATTGAACCAGATATAAAAAATATATTAGTCCCAATTTAAGAGGACTTGTTTTTTGTTGTTGTTGTTGTTGTTGTTTGTTTTCATCTCTCTTTCCCTAAATTTCCCTCCAAACTGAAACTATAACAGAAATGCTCACTGGCACTAGGATTTTTTTGCTCAGCCACTGGCAATCATTGCTTCCAAAAAAGAATTACATTAAACAAAAACTGCTAAAAGCAAATGTATAAGTCATGCACACAGTTTCTACCAATAAAGACTAAACTTTGCAGGATAGTTGTTACAATTCTGTGATCTCTTATCTTCTGTCTTTATTTCCCTATTCCACTCCCAAAGTGTTCATTCATAGCTTGAGTACAAATTGTAAATATTTCATGATATTTGATTTCATCTAAAGTACTCTGGAACAAAAGTTTGAATGAGCTCCTCAGGGCCTAGATTTTTTTAAAATAGAAACAGTAAAACAATATTAGAGCCATTCTGTCACCTTAGGAAACAGCCTACAGGAAAAAGGACTATGAAGATCATTTTACTGGTTATACAGTAGGTCTAAAAGGAATGGTAACTTCATAAATAATTTTGTAGTATTGCTGAAGTAATTCTTCAGAGTTAGACACTACAGTATGAGTCTACCTTTTTAAAACAAAGGAATTTTAGTGTTCATTCAAATACTATACTTTGGATTACTTCAATTTCTGTTTAATATTTGCAGATTTGTCTGCAAAAAAGAGAAAATCTTCATTCAAGTTTATATAAAAGATTATTGAAACTGCTTCAGAAAATTAACTTCTACTAAAATTGGAAAAGAATAAATGGATTAGCTGTATCTAAGGTACTGGGTAAGTTAATTTTAGAAAATTATTTTTATATTAGACATAATTGATATATAAACACTTTTATTACAAGTGAGATTTAAGAATTAATATTTATATACATTATAAAAATCATCATCACCAAAACCTAGCTTCTAATTGCTATATATCCAATAACTTTATTATATGATTTGGGTGTTATTTTGATTTCAAGAAAAAGGACAGTGGTGGTTGTTTGATATAATTTAACCTACAGTTATATTTGTGAAGATAAAGCCTTTTCAGTTTGTTTATAAAACATAAATAGCACTATGTAAATAGCACAATAAAATCTTGTTCCATATAATTTTCTAAAGTTTTGCTTATCCCTATGCATTTACTACATAGTCCATGGGATTAATATTTTTCAAACATAATATTCATTAAACGATGGGAAGTCATAAGAGTAAGAAAAATCCCCATTGATCAAAATTTCTGAACATAAGTTTAAGCAGATAAGTGATCCTGGGTATATTAATTTATAAGTCAAAGAAGCCCTCAATAGACCACAGAAAAATAGTCAAAGAAAGTAGATCACATAGACAAAAGAAAAAAATGAACAGTGTATTTTAAATGATCTGAAATAAAAGTTAATGATACTTATGAATAAAAATCAGGTAATTATGAGCAGTAAAGTATTACATATAAAATGTTCCATTCCTAAGTTTATAGACAAAAAATATAACCATTGAATTAAAAATACTTAATAGTAAACTGTTAGTATTGATTCACATGAAGATTAACTGATTAAATTGAGAATAGAAATAATAAAATAACTACTAATATTTTAAGAGATAATTTTACTAGATTTAAAGAAACTGCTCACATAGATGTCACAGTTGACCATAATATATTTGTTTTTAGAGGGTGAGAGCAAAGTTATTATTAAACAATAGAAAGAAAACAAAAAAAGAAGAAAAGAGCGAAAATAAAAAATAAGTGCAGTAACAAGCACATTAGTTAAAATTATGTATCTACAATAATGTCATTAATTATATCGGAATAATGTTTAGTAAGCTCTTGCTATTTACCCATTACATTAAATCAGTGTGTTCTATAGGAACAACTGCATCAAAAAATGAAGTTGTTCAGAAATCAACACACTATTTCTGACACTGTGACCTTTACAGACATCAACTCAGTTATCAGACCTCTTGAGAAAGAAGATATGGGGAGAGGATGCCCATACTCATTCCTAAAAGCCTTGGTTATATCAACTTTAATATCATCATACCTGAAGTTTGATCAGATTGGTGTTCTCAACAAAGAATCGCCAAGGCAGGGCCATAGGCAAAATGGTGATTCTATGTGATGGATGTGGCAGATGTGGCTGCAATAGAGCAGAGGGTTGAATTACCTCTCCTAACAAGATTGCCAATTTTCTGCTATGTGGCCAGTGTACTAATGTTTTTTATGGCTTGATTTACAGATCTTTCCAGAAAAAGAATGAATCTCGGAAGCTGCTCAGTTTGAACAAGATGACTGCTTTTGTGGTCCTATATCATAGAGACTTAATGGAACAGATACTTTATATTACCAGTAAATTGTATTATGAGGTTGACAAAAGAGATTGTCTGGTAGCCAATATGAGACCTTTTTGAGAGAGAAACTTTTGAGCTGAGAATGAATGGTACATATTCATTTAGTAAATAAAAAGGAATTCAGTAGTCTGCTGCATAATAGTATTGAACTTTGCAGGAAGAAAGACCATGGCTAGGATAATTTTTTGAGAACATCAAACATGGCTGATATGATTAAAAGGGGATTTTGTGAATTTTGAAATGCATCATTTTCTTTATTGAGTTTAGGCACTATAGTTTACAAAACTATAGTGGTTAGGGTTTCATACATCAAACATTCCACCATTATACCAAAGTTTCCATTTTCCTCTATCATTTCTCACCGAATATTACTAGAGAAAAGATATAACTATAAGTTAATACTGTTAATAAACCATATCTCATCCTTTTTCATGTTAAAATATTCCATTTATTTTAATTTTATCCTAATTAAAATTAAAATCTTTACAAGGACCAGTAAGTAATTACAGTTTCAGCACCACCTTTCCCAGTCTCCGATCTCATTCCCTTCTTCTGTTCTAATTTTCTACTTGTGTTTGTATACACATACATACACATATATATATACATATATACACACATATACATACATATATATTATTTAATCACAATGGTTACAAAATCATTTATTGTTGGGTTTCATTCAAAAAATGAACACCATCTAACACCAGTATACATATCCTGTGCAACGATGTCATGATGTTTCTCGTGTCAGTCCTTCTGCCCCCCAAGACTGCCTGTCTCTATGGCAGGAAATTTGTTTCTCACTTTCTTTCTCTTCTTTTCATTTTTGTCACTGTGATTTGCACTAATGTTAATGGAGGAATGCCTTGCATGTCTATTAATTTCTTTTCAGCACCAAGTTTTTGTCCATAGTGATTAGTTCCATCTATCAGTTCATATTAAATACTTCTCTAATCTACCTGCACTTAGTGTTCATGCGGCAAGTTTTCTATTTTAGACTAAACCTCCTGACCCTTATATCCATTGTATAAGGTTATTATTATCATATAACCTCATGTTTATCTTATATACAACAAATGGTTGAGGTAATACTATGCATATCCCTTTTCTTGTGACTCATTTCACTCAACATAATACTTTATATGTCCATCCATGTATAAGCAAATTCAATGACTTCAATTTTCCTAAAAGCTGTATAGTATTTAATTTTGTAGATATGCCGCATTTTTTAACCTCTCATATGCTGTTGGACACATAAGTTGTTTCCAAATTCTTACTATTTTAAATAGTACTATGATGCACATAGGGATGCAGAGGACATTTTAATATTGTGTTTTTTTATTCCTGGGAGTCATATTGATGGATCATATGGGACCTAAATTTGTAGATTTTTTAAGGACTGTCTATATTATTTTCCAAAAACACTAGATGTATTCTCATCCTACCAGCAATGAAAAGAGCTGCTTTTTCCCCTTGTCCATGACAGCAATGTCTTTTCTATTTTATTTTTGTGTGTATGTGATATGTGCAAGTCTTTGTGGTGTAATATAAAACTAGTTGTTGTTTTGGTTCCCTCATGATTAGAGATATAAAGTATATTTCATGTGCCTCTGACCATTTCTATTTCTTCCTTAAGAGAATATTTGTTCATTTACTTCCCTATTTTTTGGGGGGTTGGATGTTTTTTCTTGTAAAGTTCTCTCAATGACTTATATATCTTAAATATCAACTCCTTATCCGATTGTTATTGAAAACTATTGGAATATTTTTTTATTCCATGGGTAGTTCTTATACCAGTCACTATTTGATTTGAAATGCAGAAGCTTCTGTGTTTAATGCAGTCTCATTTGTTTATATTTGGATCCACTTTTTTGGACAGTGTTGTTTCATCATTGATAATGCCTTTAGTATCATATCATGGAGTCTTCTACTTATATATTTTCCTCTCTGTACCTTATGTTTTCAAGTATGGTGTCATGTCTTTAATCTATTATAATTTGATTTTTAATGGTGTTAAAGAGAAATCTGTATTCATATTTTGCATGTAGTTGGACAATTTTTCCAGCACCATATTTTAAATTTATTTTCTTACACTACCCTTAAAAAGATATTTAATAAAAGACCACTTGTTGAAAAGAGGAGGCATATTATAAGACTTTGTTAGGCAATTATTATATTTTTCTTGTTCTAGATTCTATATGATGCTTGTGGAATTTGGCAATCTTTTGACAACTATAATTTTATTATTTTTATTATAAATTCATATTAGCTATGTATTTAACTTTATATTTGTAATTGTGTATTATTTCCTTAAACACTATCCTTTTAAATTAATATTTTTATTTAAACACCTTTATTACAAAAATGATTGTGGTTGAGTTTCAGTCATGTAAAGAACACTCCCTTCACCAATGCAACCTTCCCCTCGCCAAAGTCCCAATCTCCCTCTTCCCCACCCCACCCCCGACTGTACTCTAGACAGGCTATCTACTTTCCTCATTCATTAACATTGTTATGATAGTTCTCAATGTAGTTATTTCTCTCACTGCACTCACCGTTCTTTGTGGTGAGCTTCATGTAGTGAACTGGAACTTCCAGTCCTACTCTCTTTTGTCTCTAAAAATTATTGCAAGAATGTCTTTTATTTTTCTTAAAACCCATAGATGAGTGAGACTATTCTGCATCTATCTCTTTCCCTCTGACTTATTTCACTCAGCATAGTAGATTCCATGTACATCCATGTATAGAAAAATTTCATGACTTTATCTCTCCTGATGGCTGCATAATATTCCATTGTGTCTATGTACCACAGTTTCTTTAGCCATTCATCTGTTGAAGGGCATCTTGGTTGTTTCCTGTGTCTGGCTATTGTAAATAGCACTGCAACGAATATCGGTGTGAGAAAGGGATTTTTGTATTTTTGTTGTTGTTGTTTTCCTAGGGTATACCCCTAGGAGTGGTATAGCTGAATCAAATGGGAGCTCAATTTCCAGTTTTTGGAGGAATTTCCATATTGCTTTCCATAAAGGTTGGACTAGACGGCATTCCCACCAGCAGTGGATAAGCGTTCCTTTCTTTACACATCCCCGCCAGCACTGCTTGTTCTTATTCTCTGTGATATATGCCAATCTGTGTGGTGTGAGATGGTACCTCATAGTTGTTTTGATTTGCATCTCTCTGATGATTAGTGATGTGGAGCATTTTTTCATGTGCTTTTTAGCCATTTGTATTTCTACTTTGTCAAAGTGTCTGTTCATTTCTTCTCCCCATTTTGGGGGAATTAGATATTTTTGTAAGTTCTGTCAGTACATTGTATATTTTGGATACAAGCCCCTTATCTTATGGGTATTTGATGAAAAATTTCTCCCAATCAGTGGGTGGCTCTTATATCTTGGGCACTGTTTTGTTTGTGGTGCAGATGCTTCTGAGCTTGATATATTCCCATCTGTTTATCTCTGCTTCCACTTGTTTGGAGAGTGCTGTTTTCTCCTTCAAATGCCTTTAGTCTCAATGTAATGGAGTGTTTTACCTGCATGTTATTCTATATAATTTATGGTATCAGGTATGATATCAAGGTCTTTAATCCATTTTGATTTTAGCTCATGCATAATGTTAGCTGGGGGTCTAAGTTCACTTTTTTGCAAGGGGCTAGCAATTATGCCAACACCGCTCATTGAAGAGGCTTTCCCTGATCCATTTGGGATTTCTTGCACCTTTTTCAAATATTAGGTGATTGTATGTCTGGGGAACATTCTCTGACTTCTCAAGCTTATTCCACTGATCTGAGGGTCTGTCTTTATTCCAATACCGTGTTGTTTTGATAACTATTGCTTGTAATACAGTTTAAAGTTGGGGAAAGTAATGCTTCCCATATTCCTTTTCCCAAGGATTAATTGCTTTAGCTATTCGAGTGTGTTTATTGTTCCAAATGAATTTCAGAAGTGTTTGATCCACTTCTTTGAAGTGTGTCATGGGTATCTTTAGAAGGATCACATTAAATCTGTATAATGCTTTGAGTATTGCCATTTTAATGATGTTAATCTTGCCAGTCCATTAGCAGGGTATGTTTTTCCATTTCTGTGTGTCCTCTCTTAATTCTTGGAACAGGGTTTTATTGTTTTTGTTTTTTTATAATTTTCCCATTTTTGGTCTAGTTGACTCCAAGATATTTGAGTTTTTGTGGCACTAATGTGAATGGAGTTGTTTTCTTTCTTTTTTTTTTTTTGTGGAGTTGTTTTCTTAATGTCCATTTTTTCCCTACCATTATATGAGAACCTGGAAGAAATGGAAAAATTCTTGGACTCTTATAACCTGTAGTGGTTGAGGAAGGAGAACGTAGCATATCTAAACACCCCCATCACTATTGAGGAAATTAAAATGGTAATCAAATGTCTGCCCAAAAAGAAAAGCCCAGGGCCAGATGGATTTACTAATGAATTCTGTTAAAACTTTCGGAGGAATTATTACAAATCCTTGCCAGGCTCTTTCATAAAATTGAAAAAAGGGGAACACTTCCAAATACTATTTATCAAGCCAACATCACATTGATCCCCAAAACAGACAGAGATGATACCAAAAAAGAAAATTACAGACCAATATCCCTGATGAACACAGATGCAAAAATCCTCAACAAAATCCTGGCAAACAGGATCCAAAGCCTCATCAAGATCATCCACTATAATCAAGTAGGTTTTATCCTAGGTATGCAAGGACGTTTAACATCTGTAAATCTATCAATATAATACACAACATCAACAAGAAAAATAAAAATCACATGGTCATATCAATAGACGCAGAGAAAGCATTTGATAAGGACCAACACCCATTCTTGATAAAAACTATTAGTAAGATGGGAATGAATGGAACCTTTCCCAATATATTTAAGGCCATCTACCACAAGCTAAGAGAAAATATTGAGCAAATATTATCCTCAATGGAGAAAAACTAAAACCTTCCCTCTAAATTCTGTTACAAGACAAGGCTGTCCATTCTCACCACTCCTCTTCATATAGTACTGGAAGTACTTGCCATAGTGGTTAGGCAAGAAAAAGCTATCAAAGGAATCAAGATAGGAAAGAATGAAGTCAAGCTCTCACTGTTTGCAGATGACAAGATACTCTACTTAGAAAACCCTAAAGACTCTACCAAAAAGCTTCTAAAAACAATAGGTTTATATAGCAATGTGGAAGGCTACAAAATTAATACACAGAAGTCAATGGCCTTTTATACACCATTTCTTTCTTTTTAATGAATGCTGTTAGCTAAATTTTTTTCCAGAGTATGACTTTTGCTGTTTCCCACAGACTCTGATAATTTGTGTCTTCATTCTCATTTGTTTCCAGGAATCTTTTGTTTTATTTTTGTCTTTGGGCTTCTGGTTGTTCAGTAGTGAGGTATTTAATGTTTAGGTATAAAATTATATCTCCATGTCTGTTTTTAATAATTGTCATTTTTAAGTGTATTATGGTCTGAGAAAATAGTAGGATCAGCTTCTGCTTCTTAGTTATTCTGCTCTTGATTATTGAATATTTATGGGGATTTTCTTCTAGGCACACTAGAAATTCAACAATTTTTATGTTTTTTCTATTTAATTTATCTCACAGTTCTACTGCCCTATATTTATTTACTTTGAATTTTTTTCCTACCTCTTCTATTTTATGGAGGGGTTCTAGTAACTGATTTTGTCCTCAGCAACTGTTACTCTATTGATGAGGTTTTCCAGATTTTTTATATTGCCTACCAACTTTTTCACCCCTGATATTTTAGTTTGAAGTTTTCACCTTTCTACCCTTATATCCTCTTGAGTATTATTTGTTTCTCATTTGGTTCATTCCACAGATACTTTGAGTTCTTTGAACATCCTTCAAATTTCTTCTATAAAGGCCTACTCAGAGAGACTATGTAGTTGGCTGGTACTCGTTGGTTCTTGGAATTATTACCTTCATTCTATCATCATGGTGATGTTTTGCATTGTTTTCCCATTTTTTTCCACTTTGCAATGAAGTGTTTTCTCCATGTTGTGCTGGTATTCATTAACTAGAGGATAAACATGGCAGTGTAGTAATTTTGTTCCTGTTTTATTCTGGTTTTGTTTCTTTGGGCTGGGTTGTTCACGACCATCACATAGGGGTTCCTGGCTGCCAAAGAAGGAGCTGGTTCTCAATGCTTTGGGGTGGGTTGTTCACTTGCACTGACCATCACATATGGGTTTTCTGGCTGCCAAGGAAGGAGTTGATCCTCAGTGCAGGTTTTCTTCCTTTGGTGGGGTTGCTCACCTTTCCAGAGATTTTTATTAAATGAGACAAAGATTTGGACCAAAACAATGCCATATCTAGAAGGCAGGTATAGGGATCTATCTATCTATCTATCTATCTATCTATCTATCTATCTATCTATCTATCTATCTATCTATCTATCTATCTATCTATCTATCTATCATCTATCTATCTATCATCTATCTATCTCTGTCTGTCTGTCTGTCTGTCTGTCTGTCTGTCTGTCTATCTATCTATCTATCTATCTATCTATCTATCTATCTATCTATCTATCTATCTATCTATCTATCTATCTACTTATTGTCTCTGGGCCGATGAACTAGGTGGCCCTCAGGGGTTACTATTGACTTTTCTAGAGGCTCCAGGATAACAAATGGGATACCAAGGTCAAAATTAGGCTGACCATGTGTAAGTCAAACACCCTGCACACTGTACTATTGCTCTAGCTGACATTTTTGTTTTAACTGTAAAAATTTGAACACTCCTTAGAAAAATGTTCAATAAAAAATAAAAATTTTATCAATGTTTGAGTACTGTATAAAGGTTGAAGTTCTTCAGAAAATAACACTTTAGGATAAAAATAGGAGAGTAACTGGTAAGAATTCGAACAATGCTAATATTTGAATCACCAGTGCAGCAGACAAAACATTCTGACTCTGAAAGGTCTTTAGGTATAAATTTACTTATTTGCTCATTCAGGCTTTGAGTCATGACTGGCACTTCTCATGCCGTACTCCTAATTTTAAGCAACAAATTCTGGCAGTCTTTGAAAACACTATGAGGTGCTGGGGATCAAATCTATGTTGATAATATGAAAGGAATGGTATCTACGCATTCTACTCTTTCTCCAGCTTTTATAACGTTTTTATTATGACATATTGCAGATTAAAAGAAACACAAACACTGAAGTATAGTCATATAAATTTAGAATTATAAAGCAATTAAAATGTTTTATTATGTTATATTATTTGTAGAAGTCACAATTATTAAAATAATCTCAGTTTCAATCATAATTTCAATGTATTAGCACTAATGATCACTATCATAGATTCATTTATTTTGCTGAAAATATGCAAGTTTCCTGATTGCTCTATATTTCATTTTTTTACAATAGACAAATAATTTTATAATAATTTACTTCTTTAAGTTCAATATAAAATATGTTTATTTTTATTTTCTCCCATTTGTGCTTAGATTTCTACTCTCAGTTTTGTATTCTAAAAAAAAATAGCTGGGCCGGGCGGTGGCGCTGGAGGTAAGGTGCCCGCCTTACCTGCGCTAGCCTAGGAGACGGACCGCGGTTCGATCCCCCGGCGTCCCATATGGTCCCCCAAGCCAGGAGCGACTTCTGAGCGCATAGCCAGGAGTAACCCCTGAGCGTCCCAGGGTGTGGCCCAAAAACCAAAAAAAAAAAAAAAAATAGCTATACCATATACCAGGCAAATACTCTACATTCTGCACTATCTTGCTGACTCTATATCTTTATTCATGATAAAATTTAATTATATAGTCTCTAGTTTTACTTCTAAGACATGATACCTGGTTATAATCATGTTAAGAAAGAAGAAAAGAGACTAATCAAGATAAATTAATTATTATCTTAGTGATAACATATACATTAATATATATACAGGTATATATGCACATACACATATATGCATATGAAATAGTTAATTAGCAGTTAACTTTTGAAAATAATATAGACCTAATAGATCCCTTTCACAATAAGTTCAACATTAATTTACTTTAAATTAATTACAAAGTAAATAGTAAAGATTTAGTTAGAAGGCCATAATTTATAAAGATATTAAGAGCTATATTATTTATTTTACATTAGGTTATATTTCTTTTTTTCTTTATTTAAACATCTTGATTACAAATATGATTGTGATTAGGTTTCAGTCATGTAAAGAACACCTCCCATCACCAGTGCAACATTTCCATCACCAATGTCCCAAATCTCCTTCCGTCCCACCCCACCCTCACCTGTACTCTAGACAGGCTTTCCAGTTCCCCATTCATTCACATGATAATGGTAGTTCTCAGTCTAGTTATGAGGTGAGCTGTAGCTTCAAGCCCTCCTTTCATTTTCTCTGAGAATTGTAAACATGACTTTTATTTTTCTTAAAACTGATAGATGTGTGAGACTATTCTGCGTCTCTCTCTCTCCCTCTGACTTATTTTATTCTGCATGATAGACTCCATGTACATCCATGTATAGGAAAATTTCATGACTTCATCTATCCTGATGGCTGCATAATATCTCATTGTGTATATGAACCACTGTTTCTTTAGCCATTCGTCTGTTGAGTGGCATCTTGGTTGTTTCCAGAGACTTGCTATGGTAAATACTGCTGCAATGAATATAGGTGTAAGGAAGGGATTTTTTCTATTGTATTTGTGTGTTCCTGGGGTATATTCCTAGGAGTGTTATAGCTGGATCCTATGGGAGCTCCATTTCCCGTTTTTGGAGGAATCTCCATATCACATATCATAAAGGTTGAACTAGACAGCAATCCCACCAGCAGTAGATAAGAGTTTCTTTCTCTCCACATCCCCACCAACACTGTTTGTTCTCATTCTTTGTGATGTGTGAGGTGGTGTGAGGTGGTACCTCATAGTTGTTTTGATTTGCATTTCCCTGATGATTAGTGATGAGGAGGATTTTTTCATGTGTCTTTTTGCCATTTGTATTTCTTCTTTGTCAAAGTTTCTGTCCATTTCTTCTCCCCATTTTTTGATGGGATTAGATGTATTTTCTTGTAAATTTCTGTCAGTGCCTTGTATATTTTGGAGATTAGCTCCTTATCTGATGGGTATAGGGTGAATAGTTTCTCCCACTCAGTGGGTGACTCTTGTATCCTGGGCGCTATTTCCTTTGAGGTGCAGAAGCTTCTCAGCTTAATATATTCCCATCTGTTAATCTCTGCTTTTACTTGCTTGGAGAGTGCAGTTTTCTCCTTAAAGATGCCTGTAGTCTCAATGTCTTGGAGTGTTTTGCCCCCGTGTTTTCTATATATCTTATGATTTCAGGTCTGATATCAAGGTCTTGAATCCATTTGGATTTTACCTTCATACATGATGTTAACTGGGGTCTAAGTTAGATTTTTTGCATGTGGCTAGCCAGTTGTTCCAACACCACTTGTTGAAGAGACTTTCTTTGCTCCATTTAGGATTTTTTGCTTCTTTATCAAAAATTAGGAGATTGTATGTCTGGGTATTATTCTGTGAGTATTCAAGTTTATTCCACTGATCTGAAGGCCTGTCTTTATTCAAATACCACGCTGTATTGCTAACTATTGCTTTGTAGTATAGTTTATAGTTGGGTAAATTAATTCCTCCCATATTCTTTTTTCCAATGATTGCTTTAGCTATTCTAGGGTGTCTATTATTCCAAATGAATTTCAAAAGTGCCTGATCCACTTCTTTGAAGAATGTCACGGTTATCTTTAGCGGGGATCACATTAAATCTATACAATGCCTTGGGGAGTATTGCAATTTTGATGATGTTAAACCTGCCAATCCATGAGCAGGGTATGTGTTTCCATTTCCACGTGTCCACTCTTATTTCTTGGAGCTGAGTTTTATAGTTTTCTCTGTATAGGTCCTTAACATTTTTAGTCAAGTTGATTTCAAGATATTTGAGTTTGAGTGGCACTATTGTGAATGGAGTTGTTTTTTTAATATCCATTTCTTCCTTATTACTATTGGTGTTTAGAATGGCCATTGATTTTTTTTGTGTTAATTTTGTAGCCTGCCACCTTGCTATTTGAGTCTATTGTTTCTAGAAACTTTTTGGTAGAGTCTTTAGGGTTTTCTAAGTAGAGTATCTTGTCATCTGCAAGCAGCAAGAGCTTGACTTCCTTTTTTTATCTGAATACCCTTGATATCTTTTTCTTGCCTAATCACTATGGCGAGTACACCAGTGCTGTGTTGAATAGGAGTGGTGAGATAGGACAGCCTTGACTTGTGCCAGAATTTAGAGGAAGCCTCTTTGTTTTTCTCCATTGAGAATAATATTTGCCACTGGCTTGTGGTAGATGGCCTTAACTATATTGAGAAAGGTTCTGTTCATTCCCATCTTGCTGAGAGTTTTGATCAAGAATGGGTGTTGGACCTTATCAAATGCTTTCTCTGCATGTATTGATATGATCATGTGATTTTTATTTTTCTTGTTGTTGATGTTGTGTATTATGTTGATAGATTTACAGATGTTAAACCATTCTTGCATTCTGGGATGAAATCTATTTTATAGTAGTGGATGATCTTAATGAGGCACTGAATCCTATTTGCAAGGATTTTGTTGAGGATCTTTGCATCTGCATTCATCAGCGATATTAGTCTGTAATTTTCTTTTTTTGTAGTATATCTTTCTGGTTTAGGTATCAAGGTGATGTTGGCTTCATATAAAAACTATTTGGAAGTGTTTCCGTTTGTTCAATTTCATGAAAGTGTCTTGCCAGGATTGGTTATAGTTCCTCTTGGAAAGTTTGAAAGAATTCATTAGTAAATCAATCTGGGCCTGGGCTTTTGTTTTTGGGCAAATATTTGATTACCATTTTAATTTCATCAATGGTGATGGGGGTGTTTAGATATGCTACATCCTCTTCCTTCAACCGTGGAAGATTATAAGAGTCCAAGAATTTATCCATTTCTTCCAGGTTCTCATTTTTAGTGGCATAGAGTTTCTCAAAGTATTTTCTGATTACCCTTTGGATATCTGCCATATCAGTAGTGATCACTTTTTTTTCATTCCTAATAAGAGTTATCAAGTTTCTCTCTCTCTTTCTTTGTTAGTTTTTCCAGTGGTCTATTGATCTTTTTTTTTTTAAACCAACTTCTGCTTTTGTTGATCTTTCAGATTGTTTTTTGAGTTTCCACTTCATTGATTTCTGCTCTCAGCTTTGTTATTTCTTTCTGTGTCCCTATTTTTGGGTCCTTTTATTGAGCACTTTCTAACTCTATGAGCTGTGTCATTAAGCTATTCAGTTAGGCCCATTCTTCCTTCCTGATTTGTGTTTACAAAGCTATATTTTCCTCTTAATACTGTTTTTGCTGTTTCCAATAAGTTCTGATAGTTTGTGTCTTTATTATCATTTGTTTCCAGGAAAGTTTTGATTTCCTCTTTGATTTCATCGTGGACCAACTGGTTATTCAGTATGAGGCTATTTAACTTCCAGGTGTTAAAGTTTTTCTTCTGTGTCCCTTTGGAATTCACATATAATTTCAGAGCCTGTGGTCAGCGAAAGTAGCCTGCAAAATTTCTATCCTATTGATACTATGGAGTTATGTTTTATGTGCCAGCATGTAGTCTATCCTGGAGAACATCCATGTACATTGGAGAAAAATGGGTATCCAGTTTCTGGGGAGGGAGTGTCCTATATATATCTACTATGCTTCTTTCTTCCATTTCTCTTCTCAGGTCTAGTATATTCTTGTTGGGTTTCAGTCTGGTTGACCTATCCAGTGTTGACAAAGCCGTGTTGAGGTCCCCCACAATTATTGTGTTGTTATTGATATTATTTTTCAGATTTGCCAACAATTGTATTAAATATTTTGCTGGCCCCTCATTCAGTGCATATATGTTAGGAGAGTGATTTTTTTCCTGCTCTACATTCCCTTGATTAATACAAAATCTCCATCTTTGTCCCTTACAACTTTCCTTAGTATAAAGTTTGAATCATCTGATATTAGTATGGCCACTCCAGTCTTTTTATGGGTGTTGTTTGCTTGGATAGGTTTCTCCCGCCTTTTATTTTGAGTCTATGTTTGTTCTGACTATTCAGGTGCGTTTCTTGTAGGCAGCAGAAGGTTGGATTGAGTTTTTAATCCATTGTAGCCACTCTGTGTCTCTTAACTGGTGCATTTAGTCCATTGACATTGAGAGAAAAAATTGTCCTGGGATTTAATGCCATCTTTATTTTGAAATTTTGTGTGTCTTTTGTTCAGTCTTGTCTTAAATTAGGTCTTTCAGTTTTTCTCTTAAGAGGGGCTTTGAGACTGTAACGTTTCTGAGCTGTTGTTTGTTTGTGAAACCATGTATTTTTTCTGTCAAACCTGAAAGTGAGTTTTGCTGGGTACAGTATTCTAGGCAAAGCATTTATTTCATTGAATTTTATCACTATGTCCCACCACTGCTTTCTGGCCTTGAGTATTTCTGGTGACAGGTCTGCTGTAAATCTCAAGGATATTCCCTTAAATGTAGTTTCCCTTTTTGATCTTGCTGCTTTCAGAATTCTGTTTCTATCTGTGGGATTCGTCAATGTGACTAGGATGTGTGGTACTTTTTCTGGGGTCTCTTTTGTTTGGTACTCTTTGGGCATGCAGGATTTGGTCACAGATATTCTTTAGCTCTGGAAGTTTTCTTTAAGACCGTTGATTCTTCCTGGAAAGTTTCTTCCTGGGTCTCTGGGACTCCAATGCTTCTTAAGTTGTTTCTGTTGAGCTTATCATAGATTTCTATTTTCATCTGTTCACATTCTTTGACTAATTTTTCCATCATCTGTTCATTTGTTTTAAGTTTTTTCCAATCTCTCCCACTGTATGGAGCTGTTATTTATCTCATCTTCCACAGCACCAATTCTATTCTAAGCTTCTATTAGCCTGTTGGGGTTCTTATCCATTTTATCATTCACTTCGTTTACTGAGGTTTTTCAGGCCTGTGATTTGACCTGTTATTTCAGTTTGGAGTGTTGTGATTTCTGTCTTCATATATTCTTGGTTCTTATTAGTGTTCTGTTCAACTTGATCCATGGTTTCTTTGAGTTCTTTGAGCATCTTCCATATTTTTTATCTAAACTCCTTATCTGAGAAATTGATTAGTTGGTTGACCATTTTCTGGTCATCAGAGTTGTCATCTTCATTCTCTGTGTCTGATGCTGGCCTGAATTGTTTCCCCATTGTCACACTTGTGGGTTTTTCTACGTGTTGTGGTGGTATTCATTGGCTAAATGACTTAAGTGGCCACACTCCTCTGGCTCCGCCCTTTCTGGGTGGGTAGACTTGCCTCCAAGGAAGTGGAGCCCTCTGTGGATGAAGCCTCACGCAGGATCAAATCTTACGCCCAAGCAGGCAGCAGAGAAGACAGTCCGGGGAGAAATGCTGGGCTTCAGTGATCCAGCACAGTTCTTAGTTTGATTTTTCTTCTTCTTGTTGCAGTGGCATTCTTTCTTAGAAAGAGCGCACGGCTGCGTAGCTAAGCAGAGCAAAGTGCTCTTCTGGAGCCTCTGGGAGAGCTAATTTTCTGGGTCCTTTTCAGCCCACTGCCAAGAGGTTTAGGAGACAGGACAGGAGACAAACACACAAAGGCAGCACTCACAAATTCTCACAGTTGGGCCCCACTGGGCCGGCGTAGCTAAATATTTTTTGATTTTTAATAAAAGATTATATAATAGGTTAATAAGAGAACACAGTACTTCCAATAAATGAATACTTAACAGTGTAATTTAACAAAAAAACTAAAATAAAGCAAAAGACAAAAATGAAATATTAAAAAGGCAAATTTCTAAAATAAACTGTATTATTATATTTCAAGAAAATATTTCAAGGAAGTAATATAGTTCAAGTATAGTTAAATAGAGTAGTTTATAAAACATATAAAGGGAGAACTTCTCAACAAATTAATAGAAATAAAATATTTTTGCAAAGAAGAGGAACAATGTGAACAGATCTCACAAAGAATAAAAACTTTCATTTCAGAAGTCAGAGCAATAGCACAGAATTAGGGCCTTTGCTTTGCACATTGCTGACCTGAGTTTGATCTTCGGCATTCTTTATGGTCCAAGCACTGCCTGGAGAAACTCGTGACTACATAACCAGTAACCACACCGAGTACTGTTGGGTGTAAACCAAAAACAAAACAAAAAAAACTTAATCCAGAAAGATGTTTTAAATTGAACAGTATTTAATTATATATGATCTTAGTGATGAAACTTTTTAACCCAAAGCCATAAAAAGTACATTTTTTTCTAAATAAATATCAGATTGAAACTATATTTAAATATATGCATGGATTACATAAAGACGAAATTATATATATTCATTGTAACATGGGTAACAAGATCACGGGTCTCATCGGGTTGCTTTAAATAATGCACAAGCAGAAAAATATTTCCTTAATAATAAGTATTTTTAATTTTTAGATTTTAAAAATTATGAAGATATTTTTGAGTGTAATGGATTATTCCCCTTAGAAATTTTAAAAATAAATTTTGCTTTGCAAGTTCTGGAGTTAATTAAGTTCTTGATAGTCATATAGAAATCAATTTATTATCCTGAAATTAATGGTAATTTGACAAAATGTCCTTTAT
This sequence comes from Suncus etruscus, assembly GCF_024139225.1. Classification (NCBI taxonomy): domain Eukaryota; kingdom Metazoa; phylum Chordata; class Mammalia; order Eulipotyphla; family Soricidae; genus Suncus; species Suncus etruscus. Next base: position 61,891,123 of record NC_064851.1, on the reverse strand, counting down.
AATCGATCTCTTTCTACTATTCCAATGCTTTAGAATCCTTGAATTGTTTATCAAGCAAAATGACATAATAATTCAACAAAATTATGCAAATTTTATCAGTAAATAGTCATAGCCACTTGGAATTATGTGGGAAGTTTTAATATCTATTTTTATGATAATAAAGTTTATAAGTTTTTAAAGCCAGCAATAAGAGTAAACAAAATCTCTAATCACACAGGTCAGGGAAGAGGGAGAGGAGCATTGGTGATGGAAAGGTTGCACTGGTGAAGGTGGGGGTACTGTTTTATGACTCAAACCCAACTACAAATATGTTTGTAACCATAGTGTTTAAATAAAGATATTTTAAAAATTTAAAAAAAGGAACATATACTTAGCATCTTGGAAGTATCTTTTACAAAAAATATTCTCTAACCTCAAAAATCTACATATTATCATTATTATGAAAGCAGATTGATTAGAGACTTAAAAGTGTATGTCCATATTTCTGAGAACACAACAATTGGAACTAGTAATAAGAATGCTCTGAATAAAATGTTTTTGCCAGAGCACAGATGGTCTTTCTTATTTGTACTCATGGATTGTTATAGGGACATAAAGGAGCACACATACATATGTTACATGTATAAAATTTATTCTTTTTACATAAATAACTATATTTGTGAAAAATATGAGTTTTATGCAATTTGGTTCAACAATATAGTAGTGATATTAAGCAAAATGACACCTGAAATGTTTCTACTCATCAGTGAGATCTGTGTATATGATAAGATTATCATTTATATGTCCTTAATAGAAATGTACTTATTTTTTTAATGTGTACCTCAAGATTTTCACAGTGTATATTTTAGTGTGAGTGGGAGACAGAAGATCCAGGGTCAGAGTGATGCCATATAAAATATAATTCATTAATCATTATTTTGAGGATTAAGGAAGCCAACCATAGATCATAAAATTGAAGGAATTCATGAGAAAATAAACTCTTCTTTTAAATTTTCCAAAAGCAAACATTTCTGCTTACTATGCCTTTAGTTTCAGAGATTCTTATTATCAAAAATGGTGCAAATCTGTATAGTTTACTATCTTACTTTTTTTTGTTATAGGAAAATTAAGATACTAATACAGTGAATGATAGTACTAGAATTACTTCATATATATATACACACACACTTCTTTCTGGGAGACTTTTATATTGGTCTTTTCTTTCTCTGAAAAGTAAGAATGTTTTACAGTATGTTTTGCTACTAAATAACCCAAAATATATTAAACAATTACACTGCAGTAGGCTGTTTAATGAAGTGTTTTCTGTGTGATTTGAACACTAATAGCAATAGTATTAAGCTGCTTTGTGCTTCGTGTATCAAAGAGCTTGCAGCAATGTGGTTTGACTTAGAACCACATTAATATTGAAATACCTTTGGCAGACAATATACTTATGTTTCTCTAAATCTGATGGGCATTTTTATTATGTATGAAAATGGAAAAATGAACAAGTCTATCAAGTGCTTTCACATACTGTACATCATGTTAAATTTCTGATAACTAAATACTTTCCAAACTTTCTTCTATTTCAAGTCAAATATATTGGCTTAGTCTGAATTTAAATTTGAATATAGATTTAAACAACATAATATAAAGTCAGGTCAAAAAGTTATGAACTACTCTTTATATCAGTACCTAATAGAGAATAAGTCATAAAGTTTATAATTGTGACAATACTGTCATTGGCATATAATTTAATTTATTTTAATGTATTGTTTGTTTTTTGGGCCACACCCAACTATGCTCAGGGGTTACTCCTGGCCTTATACTTAGAAATCATTCCTGGTAGGCTTGGGAGACCATGAGGGGTACCAGGAATCAAACCCAGGTCTGTCCTAGGTCTACCTAGGACAAGGCAAATGCCCTACCACTATCCTATCTCTCTGTCCCCCTGGCATTTAAATTTTAAAGAAAATTTTTATGCACATATACCTAAAATATTGCAACAGTATGATTTCATAGATTTTTATTTATTAACTTTCTAAAAATTTATGTTTTGATGTTTTATGTAAGAGTTATAGTATAGTGGGTAAGACACTAGATTTGCACGGACAACCAGGATTATAGCTATGGTACCACATATGATCTGGACTGGAGAGTCCATTAGGAACATTCCCTGAGCACAAATCCTGTAATAAACAAGCATTCTGAGAGTGGCCCTATTTATCTATCTATCTATCTATCTATCTATCTATCTATCTATCTATCTATCTATCTATCTATCTATCTATCTATCATCTAACTATCTATATATCTATCATCTACCTGTCATCTATCTATTTATCTGTCATCTATCTATCAATCTATCATCTATCCATTATCTACTGATCATATATCAATCTGTCATATGTCTAACATCTATCTATCATCTGTATCAATATAATTATCTATCATCTATTTTTCTAAGTTCTATTTGATCACCATAATTTGGTATATATGGTGGTAAGATTTTACTTATACAGGGTTCATACACTACATGCTGCATCATATTGTCTACTTCCCTCCACCTTTATTTTCTGTATACCCATGGTGGTAACAGTTTAGTTCTCTAAATTCTGTTGCCTTTGGCCATTTGGATGTTTCTTTGGGTTTCGTTATAACTCACAGATGGGAGAGATAGTTTTGTATCTGTCCTTCTAATTTCATTTTTTTTTCAGGCCACACCACCTTTGATGCTCAGGGCTTACTCCTGGCTAAGCACTCAGAAATTGCCCCTGCCTTGGGGGGACCATCGGGGGCACCAGAGGATCTAACCGCGGTCCTTTCCTGGCTAGCTCTTGCAAGGCAGACACCTTACCTCTAGAGCCACCTCACTGGCCCCAGTGTCCTTCTAATTTCTAATTCACTTAGAATAAAACAGCATAAATTCATGTGTGGTAAGCTTCATGATTTTATTTTTTTAAGGAATTACTTCTGGTTCTGTGCTCAGGCAAAATTATCTAGATGTTGGGATTAAATTAGAGATGACTGCATGCAAAAACATATTTTGCCCCAAATAGTGTTTCTCAGCCATTTATTTATTATTTTTTAAAGGGACTATGGTGGGCCCGCAGAGATAGCACAGCGGTGTTTGCCTTGCAAGCAGCAGATCCAGGACCTAAGGTGGTTGGTTCGAATCCCGGTGTCCCATATGGTCCCCTGTGCCTGCCAGGAGCTATTTCTCAGCAGACAGCCAGAGTAACCCCTGAGCACTGCCGGGTGTGGCTCAAAAAACCAAAAAACCAAAATAAATAAATAAATAAATAAATAAATAAATAAATAAATAAATAAATAAAAAATAAAATAAAACAACGATGAGATACCACCTCACACCCCAGAGAATGGCACACATCACAAAGAATGAGAACAAACAGTGTTGGCGGGGATGTGGAGAGAAAGGAACTCTTATCCACTGCTGGTGGAAATGCCATCTAGTTCAACCTTTATGGAAAGCGATATGGAGATTCCTCCAAAAACTGGAAATCGAGCTCCCATACGATCCAGCTATACCACTCTTAGGTATATACCCTAGAAACACAAAAATACAATACAAAACCCCTTCCTTACACCTATATTCATTGCAGCACTATTTACCATAGCAAGACTCTGGAAACAACCAAGATGCCCTTCAACAGACGAATGGCTAAAAATACTGTGGTACATATACACAATGGAATATTATGCAGCTGTCAGGAGAGATGAAGTCATGAAATTTTCCTATACATGGATGTACACGGAATCTGTTATGCTGAGTGAAATAAGTCAGAGAGAGAGAGAGAGAAAAACGCAGAATGGTCTCACTCATCTATGGGTTTTAAGAAAAATGAAAGACATCCTTGCAATAACAAATTTCAGACACAAAAGAGAAAAGAGCTAGAAGTTCCAGCTCATCTCAGGAAGCTCACCACAAAGAGTGATGAGTTTAGTTAGATAAATAACTACATTTTGAACTGTCCTAATAACGATAATGTAAAAAAAATGTAAAAAAAAAATAACGAGAATGTATGAGGGAAATGGAGAGCCTGTTTAGAGTACAGGCAGGGGTCGGGAGGGGAGGAGGGAGACTTGGGACATTGGTGATGGGAATGTTGCACTGGTGATGGGTGGTGTTCTTTACATGACTGAAACCCAAAACAATCATGTAGGTAATCAAGATGTTTAAATAAAAATAAAAAAATAAAAATAAAATAAAGGGAGGATGGCACAATTTGTGTTGATCAATGGCTATCCCTGGCTCTGAGCTCAAGATTGATTACTTATGATACTCCAAGGAACATATGCTATATGGCAAGCTCCAATTACCTCTTGCTCTCTATCTCTCTAGCCTTCAAATGTTCGTTCACAAGTAAAAATTCTAACGGGTCAATTATTTTATTTGTCGATGCTTGTTCTATTGTAAAAATTCAATGTCAAAAAGTGTTTCTATTGTATTTTTCTTCATTAAAAGAACAAAATGTGAGCTAGAGCAATGGCACAAGCATAGGGTGCTTACCTTGCATGTGCTAAACTAGGTTCGATCCCATATGGTACCCCAAGTCAGGAGTAATTTCTGAGTGCATAGCCAGAAGCAAACCAAGCGTCACGGGGTGTGGCCCAAAAACAACAACAAAAAATAAAAATGTGACCCTAACCTTAAGAATATTAAAATACTATTACCAATTGATAGTCACAGAGATGCAGTAAATAGTGAACTAAAATTTCATTCAAGATGCTTTCATATTTATGAACTAAAATTTTCTATAATTCTGTTTTTGATAGTTAATATGTCCAAGAAAGTAATATTAATCGATATTTTAAATAATATATTTAATAGCAATAGTCTACCTGAACGACTTTTTTTCTCTCTTAAAATTATTCTAAGGACATTAACTCCTAAAGAGATGATTACAATATGTTATATGATTTAGTGCATATAATTTGGTAATAGGCATGATACAAATACCCCAGTAACTGACACTATTAGAGAGGTACACAGGTTTATCTTCTCTCGTATAGTCTCTTACATCTCAGCCCTTCTAGAAATCTATGTTCTATCTTTCCATTTTCTGCATTTACTCATTTACTGGTTCCTTGACAAAACAGTGACCTACCATGCCCACTATTTACAATTTATTTGCTATGTACAAGTAACAGGAAATTACTTCTTGGAGGTCTGTCAGTTCTATTTGGCTCTCTTGATCCCTCTCATGAGATGCTAAAGCCCAGTCAGCAGCTCTCAATACATTCATCTCTGCCTGTCATCTCAGTTTCTCTTTCCATCATGTGTCATCTTAAAGCTGAAGTATTTTGACAAGTAGAATGATTTCTGATTAGCTGTGATTATCAGAAGTGGACAAGAGAAGTTGAGGGCAGTGGATTACTCATGACTTAACATTTTACTCTAATTTATATCTATCAAACTGATCTCTATTATCCACTCAGCATTCTCCAAATTGAGTCATTTCCCCTAATAGTATCAATTCAGCTGGTGTTGATGATTATTGAAGAACCGGTCTTCAAATGTTAATGTGTAACATCTTTCTACTTTAGAACAAGTAGAGAAAAATTTGTTTATTTTTCAAATCAAATGGGAACTCCTCTTAACCCATGTCTCTCTGACTCAATCTTGCTTTTTAAAGTGAAAAACAATTATGACTTCAATAATAGTTTGGCAACTTGACTAGCAATAGAAAATCTATTTGATGAATCACCGTTTAGTTATACAATCATATCAAAGAAAAATATGATATATAGAATATTAATAAATATGAAAATCAAAGACAGTTACAGAAACATAAAAATAAAAACATTTTATTTTAAAATAAATACCAGAAAAATATGTTACTTTATATCTTAGATGTGAAGCTCTATTTTGTTGAGAACTAAAGTATTAGTTTTGCTTTAAGGATTCAATGTTTATCATTTATTACAATGTAATATCTAAGGCATTACTAAATAATTATAAAATAAGTTTATTTTATGTCTATATTAACTAAATACAATTAGGATCTAAAGTAGACTCTTGGTTCTCTCTTCCTATAGTTTGATACACCATGAAATTATAAGCAAAGAAAGATATTCTTGATTTCTAAATAAATCTTTGGTTTTACAAAGCATGAGTGTTCTTTATAGCCTTATTAGGCAATTATTTACTTTATGCCCTATTGTTCTTATTTTTATAGTCTCACCCCCTAATTTTCACATTATATAGATACAAGTTTCTTCTATCTTAAATATTGATGTTTTCTATCTGGATGAATTCAAAAATTGTTTATATTGTTTAATTGTCTCAGCTTAGTAGACAAATGACAAGTTAGCTAAAATAAATGTGTTCCATTTATTTGTATTGTTTGTTGGTGGAGAGGCCCACAGATGGTGGTAGAGAATCCTAAGGGTCACTGCCAGCAATCTCAACTAAGTAGGTTAGTAATTTAGGGATAGTGCCAAAGCAAATAACTGGTGCTTGAAGTCGGAGGAAATTATAAAGGCCACTTTTGTGGTTTTCATGGGCATCCAAGGTCACACCTGGCAATACTCTGGAAGTCATGTGGTACTAGGAACAGCAACAAGTTTGGGTGCATAAAGGCATAAATCCTAAATCCAGTACTATATCCCTGACTCAAGTTTTCTAAGATATTAATTGGATGTGAGATCACTTATAAAATATGAGATTTTTATATTATTTTTATAAATAGATCATCATACTCTATACCTGACTTATGTTTTCTACTACAGTAATTTCTAATACAGTAATAAGTAATCACTTATAAAATATAAGACTATTTAAATTTTTTATAAATAGATAATCATATTCTCAAATATTTATGATTCATTTTTGAGTTGTAAAACCAATGAATTTTGCTGTTTGACTATATGTCAATTTTAAAATTTGTACCATGCTATAACTATGATTATCAGCTTTAACTATTTACAATTGCCAGAATATTACTTTCTTTTTTTTTTTTTGTGGTTTTTAGACCACACCCATTTGATGCTCAGGGGTTACTCCTGGCTAAGCACTTAGAAATTGCCCCTGGCTTGGGGGAACCATATGGGATGCCAGGGGATTGAACTGCGGTCCTTCCTTGGCTAGTGCTTGTAAGGCAGACACCTTACCTCTAGCACCACTTTGTTACTAAATTAACAGCCTAAGATTTATTAATTTTATTTATAATCATGTTGCAATCAAGGAATTTAAATAAAGTCATAAAATAAAATAAAATATAAAAGAATAGGAAAATAAAATATTTATTTTTACTAGTAAAAAATGCAAATATTTAACCAAATGTGCATGAGGCTTTCTTTTAAAATAAATGTCTTCAACAGATAAAAAATAAATGGAATATACCAGTAAAGAATTTTTTTTTATTTTTGGGCCACATCCGGTGATGCTCTGGGATTACTCCTGGCTATGCTCTTAGAAATCGCTCATGGAGGGGCCGTAGAGATAGTGTGGAGGTAGTGCATTTGCCTTGCATGCAGAAGGACGGTAGTTTGCATCCCGGCATCCCGTATGGTCCTCTGAGCCTACTAGGAGAGGTTTCTGAGCATGGAGCCAGAAGTAATCCCTGAGAGCTGCTGGGTGTGACCCAAAACCAAAAACCAGAGAGAGAGAGAGAGAGAGAGAGAGAGAGAGAGAGAGAGAGAGAGAGAGAGAGAGAGAGAGAGAGAGAGAGAGAGAAAATAAATCGCTCATGGCTTGGAGGACCAGATGGGACACTGGGGCTCGAACCCAGGACCGTCCTGGGTGAGCCCTGTGAAAGGCAAACACCCTACCACTGTGCTATTGCTCCTGCCCCATAGTGAAGAGTTTTTAAAAAATCTTTTTGATAATGGCAGAGAGGGTTACAATAATAACATAATGCATTCAAGTACAAATTAAAGTTATTGTAATATATTATATACCAGATTTGAAAACTTATCTGTGTAAATGAGAGTAACATTAAATTATATTGTAGTAAATAATTTTATTTGTTTTCTAGGCTCTGAACACCTGGAGTTCTCAGGTCTTACTCCTGGTTCTGTGCTCAGGTATCTCACATGCCAGTACTCAGAGGACCATACATAGCCAAGAATCAAATCCAGATTGGCTATTCTCTTTTTTATTTATTTGTTTTATTTTTAATTATGAGAACAATGATGCAAAGAGGACAAGGTAAAGTTACAGTGAAAGAACAATCGCCCATAAACAGAGTTCTCAGAAGAAATCCCCTTGCTGACGCCTAAATATAGAACTTACAGTCAAAAAAATTAAGAAAAATAAGGCAGAACCCATGTACAATTACTTTGTCCACAAGCCCCCAGATTGTAGTACATTATAACATTTCTTAGCAGTACACAAAGCAACGTAAAGCCATGAGATTTATGTGACTCCTTAACTTTGAAGGCATAGTATTTTTATATATTCATGCACATACATATTAGTTTAAGTTAACATCAAAAGTTTAAGAGGTTTATATGGGGGGTATTCAAAAGGGCACAGTAAAAATGGTGTTAGAGTGGCAAATATTGTTTGCATAGGCCCACCAAAATATGGGGGTCATAGAAAGGAATAGCCTTGTTCTAAATAAAAGGAGACCCTACCCCTGAGGTTTCCTGGCATAAGATCAACTCTAGGCTCCAGGCAAACTAGTTTATTCAATCCAAGTCATAGTCTGTAGTGCCAATACAGTTTTATTTTTCAGGCAGTCCTATTGTTGGCATCAGGTTTCTGTATTAAAAATCCTGGAATCTGCACATCCTACATTGACGTCAGGCTGGTGTGGAGTATCCTCTAGTTTCACCTCACAATTAAGGGTCAATACAACAAGCCCTGTCCAGTAAGGAGGTCATTATTCTTGTTAAGTCTTTTCAGTGTTAAGGGAAGTCTCTTTTGAGTAGATCCATGTCAGAGCAGCTGTAGGGTCTTCCCTGGTAGAGGATTACCTCCAGGTGATGTTATAGACAACTTTGGATGTTTTGTAGATGTCTTCCCTAGATCAGGGGTAAATGGAGAATGCCCATTCTTCTGAGGCCTGTGTCAGGTCATTGCAGACTGGCTATTTTCAAAGTAAATGTACCAACCACAGGACTATTTCTCATCCTCTTACTTTATTTATTCAATGGTTGAAAAGAGTAAATAGATCACAAATTACATTGGTTTTCAATTATTTTTATAATTGCATTTGCCATCCATCTATGTTTTCTTGTAGTATGCAACAAAAAATTAATATATTTTGTGTTCAATAAGAGAGTAAAATGAGTATGGAGAAGAAAATTGGGACAACAGTGGAGTTTAGGTCACATTTTGGTGGAATTAGTGTTGGAATATTGACTGAAGCAAATAAATGACAAATACATTTTTAAATCATGGTATTTTAATAAATATAGCATTTTAAAATGTACTAAATTTATAAATATAACAGTGTAATGCTTTTATGCAAATTAAATGCAATAAATTAGAAAATTATGAAAAATGAACTGAGGTTTATAAAAATTTATCATAAAGACTGGAAACTATTACTTTAAATTACATTTAAATATTGTATCTAGGCAATTCTGTATCTAGCAAGATCACTGTGGTGGGGCATTTGCCTTGTATGTGGCTGATTCAGAAGGGATCTTGGTTCCATGCCCAGATTGCCATTTGGTCCCCCAAGCCAGGAATAATTTCTAAGCACATAGCGAAGATTAATCCTGAGCGTCACCCGGTGTGGCCCCACCCCTCCTAATATATTGTTATCATCTATCTGGTTATTTTAAAAATTGTTTACATAATTCTAGAGCAGGGGTTTCAAACTCGCAGCCTGTGGGCCATTTGTGGCTCACGGTACAATATATTGTGGCCCATGGCCAGCCTACATATATCGCAGTATTCGCGATTATTCACTTACCGAATAATCTCAATAAAAATCGCATTAGTAAGAAAAAATCTCATTAAACATTCACATACCCCGAGCAGTTCTATTCGAGGTATGCAAATGTTTAATGCAATATTTTGCGATTTTTTCTTACCAATGCGATTATTATTGTGAATATTTGGTTAGCGAATAATCGCAAATACTTTGTGTCTAGCACAGACATCATTTCTGCTGCTCCTGCCCGCTGTCCCTTACATTATTGGAGGCCTAAGGAAGAGAAGGGAGAGAAGTTTATTACAGAATGAGATTATATCATACTTCATCATGACTTCATCAAAGCCACCACAGAAGAGAAAGATTAATGATGAGCACAGACAATTTCAGGAAAATTGGAAAATGCAGTATTTCTTTGTTGAGCACAGGGGCATCCCCACATGTCTTAATTTGCTCAGAGAAAGTTGCAGTGCATAAGAAATACAACTTGAAACGCCATTATTCAACTAAATGCGCAAAATATCAAGAAAATGAGAGAGCCAAGAGGGTTGCCAGTCTTAAAGCATGTCTAATAAGGCAACACGATTTCTTCAAGAAAACAAGCAAAGAGGATGTTGAATCAGTCAAAGCTAGTTACATGGATAGTGAGATAATTGCTAAGGTAGAGAAACCATTCACAGAAGGAGAGTTTGTTAAGAAATGCATGTTACAAACTGCAAGTATTATCTAATCGGAAAAGAAAGGTCAGTTTAGCAAAATCAGCCTTTCTGCCAACACTGTGACAGAGTGCATTTCTGACATGTCAAGTGACAAGCCAAATGTTTTGATGCATACTCAGTTGCTCTTGACTAGGGCACAGATATAACAGACACTGCACAGCTCACAATTTATGTCCGTGGTGTTGATTGCAATTTTGAATTGACAGAGGAGCTGCTCACAATAATTCCAATGCATGGCCAGACCACCGCTAATGAGATATTTCGGCATCTGTGTGATGCCATTGAGAATGCAGGCTTGTCATGGAAGAGGTTTGTTGGAATAATAACCGATGGAGTACCATTGATGACAGGGAGGAGAAATGGACTGGTGGCACTTGTTAAAAAAAAACTTGAAGAGGAGGGTGTAGAGAAGGTCATTGTTCTTTACTGCATTATCCATCAGCAGGTCCTTTGCAGTAAATGCCTGCCATGTGACAATGTGATGTCTGTTGTTATGAAATGCCTCAACCAAATCAGATCCAGGGGCTTAAGGCACATGAGGTTCCGTGCTTTTTAGAGGAAATGGAGTCCTAATATGGAGATGTGGTCTATTTCACCGAGGTATGTTGGCTTAGCAGGGGAAATGCCCTGAAAAGATTTTTTGAGTTGAGAGAAGTGAAAACCTTCATGGAGAAGGATGAGAATGCTGTTTCTGAGTTGAGTGATCACAAATAGCTAATGGACTTAGCTTTTCTTGTTGACATCACACATAAGCTGAATGTACTAAACAAGATGTTACAAGGTCCGGGGCAGCTTATCAGTGCTGCCTATGACAACGTGAGAGCATTCTCCACAAAACTTGTGTTATGGAAATCCCAGCTTTCTCAGACAAACCTTTGCCATTTTCCAGCATGCAAGGAACTTGTGGATGCAGGCATACCATTCAGTGGTGAGAAATATGTTGATGCTATTTTTAAGCTAGAGAAGGAATTTGATCACAGACTTGCAGACTTCAAAAAGCACAGAACCACTTTCCAAATTTTTGTGGACCCCTTTTCCTTTGATTTGTAAGATGCTCCTCCTGTGCTTCAAATGGTGCTCATTGGCCTGCAATGCAACTGATCTCAAAGCCAAGTTCAGGGAGATTAGTGGAAATGCAGACATGTATGGGCAATATTTGAGAGAAACCCCCACCCCCAGCTTCCCTGAGCTTTCCCGAATGTTCAAACGCACCATGTGCCTTTTTGGGAGCACATATTTGTGTGAAAAGTTATTTTCCACATTGAACTTCAATAAATCAAAATACAGGTCTAGACTTAATGATGATCATCTTCAAGCTATACTGAGGGTCTCAACTGCTTCCTCTCTAAAGCCAAATGTGGTTCAGATTTGTGAGAAGAAGCGCTGTCAAGTCTCTGGCAGCAAGGAATAGGCAAAAGATGCCATGTTCAGAAGAACTGTTCATGATCTTCATTCAATGTTCTATTCATGTTCAGAAGAAATAATTTAAAACTGTTAATAATGACGTTTGAGGATTTTTTTTTTGTGTGTGTGTGTGAAATCCCTTATGCAGCCCTGCCTCACCCTGACTTTGCCTCCTGCATCCTCCAGGTAAATTAAGTTTGAGACCCCTGTTCTAGAGTCTACAATAAATTATTTAAACACATTTTCATAAAAAAGTGAGGATAATTTTTCTTGTCATATAACATATTTAAAGGGAAATTTGAAGCATATTGCAAAGAAGGTGTTTTTTCAAGAGATATGTTCATATCATATTTTAAAATATATACTTAGACTATTAAATTAGTTTTCACTTTTAATATTATAATAAATAGAATTTATATAAGATAAATGTCATACTTAGTAAAATTAAATGTCCAGAAAACTTCAACTCAAATTACTACACTTATTTTATAACTTAGATATTTGACCAGTGTTTTTGTCTTTTACATAGAAATAAGTTTTTTTAAGTTTATTTTATCATTAATGCAGAATTCCCTTGCTATCCTAAACTAGAATTTCCAATTCTTATGCTTATTGAGGGGCCTAGATATGCTTGAATTATTAATGATTTTTTTTTTTTTTTGGTTTTTTTTTTTTTTTTTTTTGGGTCCACCCGGCAGTGCTCAGGGGTTATTCCTGGCTCCATGCTCAGAAATTGCTCCTGGCAGGCACAGGGGACCATATGGGACGCCGGGATTTGAACCGATGACCTTCTGCATGAAAGGCAAATGCCTTACCTCCATGCTATCTCTCCGGCCCCATTATTAATGATTTTTAAAGGGAGTTTTATATGTACAAATTTACATAAATCTTAAATTTTATTTTAAAATAGCAAGAGGAAAACTATGATACTATTTGTTGTAGATTTTGTTACAATAATTTTTATTATGCTCTCACTAACAATGTAATACAATGACAGATATAACTACCAACTGAGAATTAACTTTCTATTTGCATTGAATATTAGAAAACCCTGCATGTTAGAGCATATCATAATACTTCCTTATTAGAAAAGTAGGCAACGGGAGCTAGCGAAGTGGCACAAGTGGCAAGGTGTCTCTGTCTTGCACGCGCTAGCTTAGGATGGACTGAGGTTTGATCCCTCCCAGTGTCCCATATGGTCCTCCTTGCCAGGAGCGATTTCTGAGTGCATAGCCAGGTGTGACCCATGAGCATCACCAGGTGTGGCTCAAAAAATCAAAACTAAATAAATAAAAAAATGAAAAATAGGCAACCTAAGTCTATAGATAAAAATTTTATGTGCTGAACTTAAATGACTGCTAAATGAAATAACTTGAGGCAGAGTCATCATTAAAATTCCAGAAAAGTTAAATTAATACATGGGTACAAAATACATTGCCCTTTCCAAGATTGTATTTTCCCACATATTTAGAATATCTTGGAAGTGTCTAGAATAAGTATTTTATACAATATCTGTGTGCACACCTCTTCAACTTACTCACTTATATTCTGCCTTCATATATTATTTTATCATATATGGAAATATACGGTATGATAAAATATTTTAAATAAGCATACATATATGACCAATGTAAAACATATCTTTCCGTGGGAGATGAAGGTTGGGCAAACCCTAACATTTTCTCTTGCTTTATGTACTAAAGATAATCTGAAGAAACTTTTTCTTCTGAAGTAAACTGCCGAATGACTATATTTTTATGGTTTAACTTTATAAAATTCCAGATATTTTAATGCTACAATTTATTAATGAATTTAATTTTTACAAAAAATGGAAAAAAGGACTTTTATTAACTAGGCTGAAGTAGCAAGGTAATTTTTCTTTCTTAGTTTGCTCTTCTGGGCACACCCAATGACAATAAGGCATTACTCCTGGCTATGCACTCAGAAATTGTTCCTAGCTGGGGGACCATATAGGACGCTGGGATCAAACCAAGGACTGTCCTAGATTGGTCACATACAAGGAAAACTCCTGACCGCTGTGCTATCCCTCCTCCCCAGTAATTTTTTAATTCCTTATTGTTATATACAGAGTTTTAAAAGAAGATGCCATTTTTATGGACTCAAATCATTTCTTTATTTTTATCTAGGAATTAACAAGTCTATGTTGCAAAACCATTTGCTAAAATTTAACATTGATGACAATAGGCATTGGGACATTTGTATGTATCACATAGAGATCAGGATTGGCTGATATGTTTTTCATATGATCACAACCAAGATTTAGTATTAAATTACTTCATTTTACAGATAAGGCCTGGAGTAACTGACCACATTCATTGCAATTATAATTAGCATTTTAATTGATTAGCATTAGAATGCAATAATATTCTTCACTTTATAAAAATGACTGCGATTTAAAAATAAAAGCAGTTATAATATTATAATGACATTCCATAGGCATAGAATGCTGGTTATGTATAAAATTATAAGAATTCAGGTGAATATATCAATTTAGTTTATCTTTTGAATCTTAATTTTTTAATATGTAAAATAGTGACCTTTAAATAGCCCATTCCTCTATTACTCTAAATACTCCATTATTTTCATAAAATAATTTGTAAATACATAACATGTATTAAATTTATTAACATGAGTTAAGTATAAGCCATTTCCTAAAGTTCATTATTCTATTAGAAAATGTATGTATAATAATAAAAACTACTACTGCAAATACATAATAAATTAATAAGTTCTAAAACTTTTTTGATACTGAATTTTAAATTGTGCATCAAGAGCTTTGTAACGCGAAACAATGCTTTGATATAGTTAATGAATAATTAGCACAAAGAGTGCCGAGTCAGTGGTAAATTCAACTTTCTAGAAAGAATTTGGATTAATTTGGATAATAAAGCTACTATGCAATTAAAATCTTGTTTTGAGCTTTATAAATCTTTCTGTATACCTAACCTACATAAGTGAAATATACTTTAGGCTGTGGAGATTAGAGTTAAATCTTTTTAATGCATTCAAATACAAAATAAGAGCATCTTCATTTTGTTTTCTCTATATGCTTGTAGGGTCCAACTTTGTAACACATTTAATTTACAGACCTCTGTGAGAAACCACAAGTTTTCTTAATGAATTTATTGATTTTCTTTCTCAACTCTCCTTGGAATTATTCAGCCTATTAATCTTATGTGATTTTATTATCTCTATTGACAATGTTGAAGATGGGTTTGGTGTAAATGCTATTTCCTTCTTTAATTCTCTTGCCTTTTTTCAGCCCATCTCTTCAATGACTTTAAGAGAAGTGAGACCAGCCATTTCACGATTACCATCAACTCACATTCTCTGAGTACTGTTTTCAAGTAATGTCTACCTGTAATCCACATACTCCCCTGGTATAGATATTTTAAATATTGTTCTAATATTATGCATTTTTAATTTTAACTTCAAATATTTATTATAAATTTAATTTCAAGGCAATCTATCTCACCTATTTACATTTCAGTTCAAAATAATTGTTAGTGTACATAGTGCATACTAAGAGCATAGCTATATTTACTAATATCCAATGCTTTGAATTCAAAAAACTTGAGGCACTTTACTTTTTAAAACCATTTACATAAGTTAAAAAATTGATTTTTGCTTTGACTCCCTTAGCCAAATAGTATCAATTATTTATATGTTGACATTAAAAATTTTTAACTGTGTGTTTTCATGTAAATAAGAAAAATGTACTGAAATGCTTTTTTTTTGTTGTTGTTGTTGTTTATGTTATGCTTCACACAGTAGCTGGAAAATTTTGATTTGCAGCCACTACAACTGGCCCTTTTAGCATATTTATTTTAAATAAATGTTTCAAGTTATTATTGAACTAAAGAGTATTTTATTTTCCAAGAAACAAACACCCCTCTTCACCAGTGCAAGATTCCCATCACCATGCCCCTCTTCCCTACTTGCTCACCCCTACCTGTATTTGAGACACGCATTTTACTTCTCTCACTATTTAAGACTGTCACCTGTTAGTGTAGTTATTTCCCTAACTTTAGCCATTCATCTATTGAAGGTCATATGGGTTGTTTCAAGAGTCTGGTTATTGTAAATAGCGCTGCAAAGAATATATGTGTGAGGAAGGGGGTTTTGAGATGTACTTTTGTGTTCTTAGGGTATATCCCTAGGAGTAGTACAGCTGGATCATATGGGAGCTCAATTTCAAGTTTTTTTGAGGAATCTCCATATTGTTTTTCATAAAGGCTTGACTAGACAGCATTCCCACCAGCAGAGAATAAAAAAGTTCCTTTCTCTCCACTAAAGTTTGCTTTTTCAAGTTCACATAATAGGTAGTGAGATTTATAGTTGCTTTGTAGACAACACAGTTTTACTTCTTAGATATTTTGCACCAAGTTAAGTAAAATTTGTTAATGATATATTTTATAAAAAGTTTTATTGATTTACCATTGGTTTACAAGTCTACAAAATTTCAACTTTATTCTTTTATATGAATATGACACCCAGAATTCACAATCAAATTACTACTTCTATTGCACTTATCAAATTGACTCAATCTACTTATTTCTCCCTTTCTCTTTGTTCTACAATCTTTTGCTTAAACACACTGTTTTCTCACAATATATTAATTAATTTTTGTACTTTACAAATTGGGTTGATTTAATTATATATCATAAAAAGTGAAACAATATAATAAATAAAATTCATTCTATTTTCAAAAATAATGAATCAGTCCAGGTATTGTCCTCTATTTTATGAAAAACTATTATTTACTGTAATCACTTTAAACTTTTTTCATATCATAATAGTCATTACTTCAATTTATGGAAAAACAGTATGTCAGTGAAATATATCACTCAAATTTTTATCAAATAATGAGTGTTTCATTTTATGCATTGGAAATGTCAATAATGCTACTATTTTCGCAAATATATGAATGTTGTTTTTTTAAATTTATTTTTAGTATTCATTGGATATAAATTATTTTATGAATACTCACTATGTACTTCAGTTTTGTTTACATATATTTTATATTTTAATATGCAGCTGTATTGAGTTCATAGATTTATATAAAAATGATATCTTGATGGCTATACCTATGTTACAATAAAGTCTATATGTCTTCTATTATATTTTAAGACAAATTCTATTAAATTAGAGTGGTACAGTAATCTTTATTTTTTCTGTATTACTAATTTGGACAACTATAAAGTATCTTGTTTATATATGTATACACAATTGATCAAATTATTAATATTTTATATTTATTTTTATTTAAATAACAAGTTATTTTTATACACAATATAAAAGGTTCTTGCTTTTTTGTTTTTTATTATTTTTTTTGGTGACATTCGGTGACAATCAGGATTTGAGTTTCATATCCTGGCTATGCACTCAAAAATCGCTCCTGGGTTGGGGGACCATATAGGATGCTGGAGTATCGAACCGCGGTCAGTCCCAGGCTAGTGTGCACAAGGCAGATAGATGCCTTATGGCTCACAACACAGTTCAGGCTCCATGTTCTTGTATTTTTAACCATCCAACCATTCAGGATGTTGAATATTTTTTGGTCTATGCAGTGAACTTTTTATTTATACACATATGTGATTTTTTTTTTGTTTGTTTTTAGGCCACACCCGGCATTGCTCAGGGGTTACTCCTGGCTGCTCAGAAATAGCTCCTGGCAGGCATGGGGGACCATATGGAACACCGGGATTCGAACCAACCACCTTTGGTCCTAGATCGCTGCTTGCAAGGCAAACGCCGCTGTGCTATCTCTCCAGGCCCCACACATGTGATTTACTACTACAAATATATATTTTTATTTCTGGTGTTTTATGACTTGATGTTCTTCCACAATTATCTGTTGGTCTAGTATTTAAAGTAATTTTTGTGATCATTCAATCAGTTTTTTTGGTATTCTTTTTGATCATGAGGAGAGTTAAAATCTGTATTTGTGTGTTTAATAGCATTTGTGTGTTTTGGGTATGTTACGTGGATTTCTCATTTTTAGACTAAGCAGTTTTTTGTCATATTCTCCCTGCTCATTGATTTTTTTATATTTTATGTTATTATTATCTGTTTCTCCAGTCCTGAATTGCTAGTTAACACCATGTCCAAGGCTTTATGTTCTTTTTTTTTATTTAAACATTACTTGTGGTACAGATGAAGTGGTGGCAAACAGTATCTTTTGTTTCTCTGGGAGTTATATTTTCATAATATCTGTATACAGATTTTAAGGGTAGAGTATTGTTTTATGGAATTATGTAACTTTTTGAATTTTGAACATCATTCATTCTCTCCTAGTTGAATATTCTGAAATAAATCTGGTAATGACCTTATTGGTGTACTTTTACATATTATATATTAATCTCATTGGCCTCCTGTTTGTTTCAATACTTGATTTTGATAATATGTATTCTAGTGTATGACCTTTTCATTTAGTGTACTGTATGTGTCTTTTGTACCTATAAAGTATGGTGATTAATATATTTATTCTCATGGATTTGTAGAGTTCA
Source organism: Suncus etruscus (assembly GCF_024139225.1). NCBI lineage: Eukaryota > Metazoa > Chordata > Mammalia > Eulipotyphla > Soricidae > Suncus > Suncus etruscus. The sequence goes on along the minus strand of NC_064851.1, from coordinate 61,872,640 downwards.
TGCTATCATTTCTTAGAGTGAGTGTTCTGCTTGTTCTTTTCATTTAACAGTCTGATAAAAATCATTGTTCTTGCGTTTTCATTTTGTATGGACATTAGTTTATGTTGGATTTCTTTATTTTCTTAAGTCATGTTTTTCTTTTGTGCCATACTATGTTTAAATTTGATTTTTTCATTAAGTTTGTTTTATGCTTTGCACAATGTATTTTATTTCATTTATTGTGATTTTTATTACCTAGTTGCTTTGGTATTTTAATACTTATTTAATGTCTGATGAATAACGTCCTGTTTTCCTTTATTTTTCTCCTTATGCCATTAGTGTTTCATGCTGTCAGTATTCATTTGATTCATTCCATTGATTATCTTCATAATATTTATAATAAGTTTGCTCTATTTAGAATCTTGATATCTTTCTTAATACTGATTTCTGAGGAGATTTATAATTCCTTTATAGAATTTAGTATCTTCTATTTTCAAGTAGAAAGGAATATTATTGGTTTAAAATTCTGTTTTGTTTTGTTTTTTAAAGACTTTAGGTCTGTGTGAATAGAGGGATCTGTCAGGAGATCCATTTAATTGCTAATCGTTGTGAGAAAGGCCTGTCATGATGCATCCCTAGTTTTTCTCCATTCTCTTGTGACTAGACCCATTCTGTATCTGAGCTCAATGTACTGTGGTCTCAGATTCTTTATCCACAAGAACCATTTTCTATCTTTAACTCTCAATGACTTACTCAGGAACTTTGCTTACCTGGGTTCTGATGAAGTGTAGAAAAGTCTAGTTTTCCATACTGTAATAAGCTCTTTCCTTTCAGTGACTGAAATACTAAAAAAGTTTATGCCTGGGACTCTAATGACTGGGACACTGAGAGTTAGGCAGAGAAGGGAAAGAATTTGTTATCTCTGTGTATCCAAAGATTCCTGAAAAATTTTTGGCTACAGATTCTGAACTGAGAATTGAAGTATACTATTCTTTTTACCTTAAAAGACTTTGCTTTTGCCCTAAAGATATAATCATGAATCCTCTAGCGCTAAGCATATCTCCCAACTGAATCAAAGTCTGTAAAGCTAACATTCTGCTCAGTTGTGTCTTTCAATTGAATATAATTTTAACTGCAAGCTCTGGATACTCTGAAATGTAATAATTGATATTACTGAAGAACGATAATAACTGCAAGCAACATGTAAAAAAAGTTGCTGATCTTGTAAGGAACTAATCACAGCACCAAATTTTTGGAAATTTGGCTGGTTACTTCTCTCCCTACTGTTTCACTAGGGTCATGGTCAAATGAGAAACCCTAATGAGAGACCCTTTACCTTCCTGTCTGATATTTTACCAAAATTCATTTTGTCTAAGTATTAACATAACTTCAGACCTATTATCCCTATTTCACCAAATCCTGTGATCTTAGCCAACCTTCTTTAAAAAAAAGCACAAAACAATTTATTATTATTATTATTATTATTTATTTACTTATCTATTTTTTGTTGATTTCATTGTTGTGGTTTGGCTATTGAAGTGGATGTCTCCATTTATATTTATTTATTTATTTTCTTCTTTTCTTTTCATGTGCTCTGCCACATTTTTTTTTATCTCAATACCATGGCTTTTATATGGTGCTAACCCTTTTTTTTGGAATGCTCACTGGATATTTTATTTGACAGTTCTTTATGTAGTGTTGTGGTGTTTCACCTTCTTTTTCCCGTTCATCTCTCAAACCAAGGATGAAAGCCTCTATAAGGAATTTGCCCATTTCCGGAGTATTTGATTCTTTTTTTCTTTTTTTTCTCCAGGTTATTACTTTTCTCTTCTTCAAACAAAACCACATAACTTAAACTATCTAGTACTGCCTCCCAATTAGGGGGGGAAATAAGGGAGGTACCAAGACCAAACAGGTGTAAGACCACTAAGTAGTAAGCTAGGCACAGAGGGGACCACTTATTCTAGCAGCCCCGGGGGTGAGGGAAGAGGATATGGGAAGTAGGATGGAAACGGAGGTGGAGGGAGGACAATTTGGTGATGGGAATTACCCTGACTTTATGTTAATATGTACCTAAAATATTATTGTCATTGATATGTAAGCCACTATGATTAAAATAAAAATTATATTAAAAATTCAGATGCTTAGTTCCAGAAAGTTAGACTGGCAAAGGGATCCTTTTTGAGTGAGTATACCTATTTTTAACACAGACAGGTGCACTCCTAGAGAAAGAGAAGTAGCAAGACTAAGGGCAGGAATCTTTCAACATTCACAGTTAGGTTCTGGTCAGACAAACCGTTCCAAGATACTGAAGCAGACAAAAAGTTTGAGAGCAGGCTCTTCTTTGATTCAAAAATGCCATTTTTACCACAGCTTAGTGATCCCTGAGGAAAGAGAAACAGCAAGATAAGAGAAGAGGGTATTCAAACCAAAACAGTTCCAATAAACTGAGAAAAATGGAAAGACTTGCAGCAGTCTCCTTTTCGACTTAGAAAAATACCATCATCATCATCATAGTCCAGTGTGTCCTGTGGAAATAAACATCCATATCTGTGAATTTATTCTATCCAATGAATCCCAGCACAGCACATATAAAAACATCACAGTGCAAATATCACAATTGGTAAGCAATTTAGAACCCAATCACAAATAATAAAGATGGTGGTTTTAAAAATACACCTATTTATCTTCTCTCATAAAGATTTTAGAGAGTTTTATTTTTAAGATGATTAAGGAATTCAAAGAAAATATGTTTTTAACATTTTTGCTCTCTTGGTTCCACATCTAGTGATACTCAGAGTTTACTCCTGGTTCTGTATTCAAGAATGACTCCTGGAAAACTTGGGGTATTATATGGAATGCCCAGTAATTAAACCGATGAGCTGCATGCAAGTCAATTAAACACTTTCTGTGCTATTCCACCTGCCCTAAAATTATTTATTTTTAAAGGTGAAAATTATCCATATGTTTCAATTGTATATTTTTGATTGAGCCAACTAGGTTTTGAATATATTTATTTAATTTGGCTACAATGTTTATATGAATTATTGTCTTTGCTAAATAAAGAGGTTTCATTCAAACTTTATTATACTCACTGTTCTCCTGAGATAAGATCCAAACTCCTTGGGGGCCGGGCGGTGGCGCTCGAGGTAAGGTGCCTGCCTTACCTGCGCTAGCCTAGGAGACGGACCGCGGTTCGATCCCCCGGCGTCCCATATGGTCCCCCAAGCCAGGAGCGACTTCTGAGCGCATAGCCAGGAGTAACCCCTGAGCGTCACCGGGTGTGGCCCAAAAACCAAAAAAAAAAAAAAAAAAAAAAAAAAAAAAAAGATCCAAACTCTATTCCAGTTTCTTGCTCATATTAGGGCTAACTGTAATGCTTAAATTTCCAGGGGAGACTATTTTTATTTTGTTTGTTTGTTTGTTTTGTTTTGGGGCCACACCTGGTGATGCTCAAGGGTTACTCCTGGTTATGTGCTCAGAAATCGTTCATGGCTTGGAGGACTATATGGGACACCGGGGGATCGAACCTCGGTCCATCCTAGGCTAGGGCGGGCAAGGCAGACATCTTACATCTTGCACTACCGATCCAGCCCCGAGAGGAGACCTTGTTAGTCAACTTCTTACAGCACCTATTTAAAGATATTTTAAACAATATAGATAGGGATATTATGAAATTTTCACTGTGTATGCAATAGGATCAGTGATTTTTTGAATATTTATATCATCTTTTAAAACTACTATGATTTACATAGTCATTCATATGTGTTTCAGATATACAATATTCCAGCACCAATCCCACCACCAGTATCAATCTACTGCCAACAATGTTCTGTTTCTACTCATACCTTCTCTTCTAATCTAACATGGTAACAGGCACCTTTTTTTTTTTTTTTTTTTTTTTTGGTTTTTGGTTTTTGGGCCACACCCGGCATTGCTCAGGGATTACTCCTGGCTGTCTGCTCAGAAGTAGCTCCTGGCAGGCACGGGGGACCATATGGGACACCGGGATTAGAACCAACCACCTTTGGTCCTGGATTGGCTGCTTGCAAGGCAAACACCGCTGTGCTATCTCTCCGGGCCCACCTTTTTTTTTTTTTTAATATTTTTTATTTAAGTAACACGATCATAGTTGGGTTACACCCACCTTCACCAGTGTAACATTCCTCCCTTTCCCCTTCCCATCACCTGCCTCTATTCGAGACAGGCATTCTACTACAGTTATTTAATTTAGTAAATTATATTTTTTTCCTTAAAGGATAAGAGTAAAAAAGTATAGTAAAGGTGTGATAGTGGCAATCGTTATTGTTTGCATAGGTCCAGAAAAATATGGGGAAAATGGAAAAAAAAATTCTTAGTCTGATTACAAGAAGGCCTCACCCCAGAAGTTTATTGGCATAAGACTGACTCTGGGATAGGCACCTTTTTAAAGATTGATGATTTCAGTGATTTTGAATATATGATTTAGATACTTAGATCTCTCCTTGCTTTACCATTATGAACTTTAATCCCCTTAACCTCTGTACCCCTTTATTTATACTTCTTTCTCCCACTCAACTCCATTTTTTTTCTTCTCACTGTACTCTGAGGCTAAAGATAATATGGACATCTGTCATTTAAGCATCACATTCATTAATGCAGTTATTCTGAATAGCACACATAAGTGATGACACCCTGTATTGATCTTTCTTCTATTAACGTACTTCATTTAACTTGATATCTTTCAGTTTCATCTATGTTGTAGCGAATTACATGATTTCACATTACATATAGCTGTGTCATATTCATTTTATATATATGCAATATATATACATTATATATGTGCAATATACATATATAGAATATATGTGTTATATACCTTCTATATGTGTATATATACATATATATACATATATATATACTACTTCCTGCTACAATCACCAGTCATAGACATTAAGGTTGATTCTAAATATTAGTATTAAATTGAGTGTTGCAATGAATAGTGGTGTACATACATCCTTTGGATGAATGCTTTTCTGCCCTAGGGATACCCAAAAGTGTGATTACTGGTTCATATAGTAGCTCAATTATGAATTACTAAGAACCCCCTATATTTTTTTCTATAGGAGCTAGACCAAACAACATTTCCACAAGTAGTGGAGTTCATTTTTCAACAACACATTTTCCTACTATTTTGATATGTGCCATTATATCTGACAAAATATAATACCTTATTATCATTTTTATTTTGGTTTTTCTATTAATAAGGGATGGAGGCATGCTTTTATGAGTCTGATGGCCATCTGTTGATATTCTAATATGAGTCTATTCATTTACTCTTTCCACTTTTAATGAGAATTTAGTTTTGGGGTTGTTAATATTTGTGAGTACTTTGTATACTCTTGATAAAAATATCTTGTATCTGATATGAAATAATCTGATGAATTGAGTAAAAATATTTTATCCCACTCAGCTTTTTTTGTTTTATCCCATAATTATTCTGTCATACAGAAACTTTTTAGATTGATAAAGATCTATTTCTTTAGTTTTGATCCTGCAACTATTGCTCTATGAATATTTAATTGAATACTCATTTAAGGTATTGCATTTGCATTTTTCTTCTATTTTCTTCAATATGCTTTATAGAATCAGGTCTGATCTCAAGTTTTTGACCCACTTTTCATTGACTTTTATACACACCCACAATTTTTTTTTTTTTGGTTTTTGGGTTACACCCAGTGGTGCTCAGTGGTTACTCGTGGCTGTATGCTCAGAAATCGCTACTGACAGGACCATATGGGATGTCAGGATTCGAACCACTGTCCTTCTGCATGCAAGGCAAACATCCTACCTCCATGCTATCTCTTCGGCCCCAACAATTCTTATTATATATGAAGGGAGTATTCAGTTTTTTTGCATAAAAACACAATTATGGGGCTGGAGCTGTGGCACAAGGGGTAAGGCGTCTGCCTTGCACACACTAGCCTAGGACGGACAGTGGTTTGAACCTCCTGGTGTCCAAACCAGATGCAATTTCAGGGCTCAAAGCCAGGAGTTACTAACTTCTGAGTGTCACCAGGCTTGGCCCAAACACAACAATAAAGAACACAATTATAAATGCACACACACTCTCAAATAATAATTCTTGATAAAATGACTGCTAATGACTAAAACACGAGCAATTTAGAACTTATCGACTAGATTACTTATCTTCTGGCCCTCATTTTTAGTTGTTCACCTTCCAGATATTTTATTCTACAAATTTTATATATATTATTTCTATCAAATTTGGTGATATTGAACAAGTAATTATTACATATTTATAATAATAGAGTAACACATATTAAGTATAATGAACAGTTAGTCCTTGCTAGTATTATGTTCTGACATATTTTATGTGCTTTGTTTGGAAGGCATTCTTAATTTATTTCTGACTAAAATCCATTAAATGTAAAGCACAACATACTGTTTAAAGGTGTCAGTTCTCTTTACATAGCTGTTCTATTTATGAATTAGAAATATCAAAATAATTTTGTTCTTATTTATATACTGGATACTGCCAACACAGTGTTTGCGAATGAATTATTCCAGAGTAATGTAAAATATACAAGAGACTTAGCCTTTATCAGACTCCCTGGGAAAGTATTTTAGAGCATACTGTCTCAGTGATATATTTAGTATAAGGATATTTGGCCTCTCTAACCCCATTTGAGGTGATGCTCCATTTTTATTCTTAAGTATAATCTGTATTCACCCTCCTTAATTATGTTAAATTAATTCTAGTCATCTCATATCCCTTAACCGTAATCACTGAAGATTGACCTAATGGTCATAATGAATTGTGTTTAATTGCAATTCTAATAACTTGCATGCATTTTGTATTTACTGAGATTTTTTATTGTTGCTACTGTTACTTCTGTTTAAACAATTTAAGGAACAAGTCTGTCCTGCAAAATGAGAAATATATTTAACATTATAAAGATGTTATAAATATTTTATGTTATAGATGATTTTTACATTAAATAGAGGAGACAGTGGAAGTTAAGGAGGGTGAAAGGGTATAAAGAATACTAAAGGAGAACAATGATTGGCAGAAAATTGCATTTTTGTTGCCTATAATAAAAGTTGGTTCATGAAAATATTTATTTTGGGGAAAGGTACAAAAATGATAATATTAACGACAGAAAAAATATCTTGGCCCTTTTATAACCTCATGTGATTCTAGGAAAAAAGTCTAAAACAAAAACAAAAATAACTGTATAATTACTTATTTTAAAACATTGAAGCTTTTCATTAGTTTTCTTTAGTTTTTTGGGGGAAGCAATATTCCCTGATGATTAAATACAAGAGCCTAAAATAAAAATCAGTGCTGCTTTGGTAACTGCAATGTCAGAGATTACTCATGGTCACGCTGGAAGCAACCGGAGCCTCCCAGGCTGGATTTGTATTACTTGAGTTTTTCCAGAGCTAAATTAGTCCATACTCAGGGAGTAATGAATTAGAAAGTACCCTATAGGGGTCAACTATAACAAGGAATATACATTAACCTTGGTCCTAATCTCTGACATTAAAGCATTGACATTTTTTAAAGTATTAGTTTTTTAATCTTAAAATGTTTTTATATGTCATCTCTATTGTTTCTTTCTTTACCCAATTTCCTGTTTTGCTCACATTGAGAGGCAGACCTGCCCACATCTGGGAGGGATCTTTGGCTTCCTGTTTTGCTCACCAGGAGGACAGATGGAAAGAGATTCAGGGGTGGGGGAAAGAGAGAGGATTCAGCAAGAGATGTGACCGGGAGAGAGTGTTGAATGCAGAGCTACCTATGGAGCAAGCTTAAAAGGTTTAAAAAGCGTAGGAGCCGGGCAGGAGAGCTAGCACAGTGGTGTTTGCCTTGAAAGCAGCTGATCCAGGACTTAAGGTGGTTGGTTCGAATCCCGGTGTCCCATATGGTCCCCCGTGCCTGCCAGGAGCTATTTCTGAGCAGACAGCCAGGAGTAACCCCTGAGCACCGCCGGGTGTGGCCCAAAAACCAAAAAATAAAGCTTAGGAGCCACACGTGGTAGCTAGAGCCTGAATAAAGTTGTTGTTTCCTGACACCTGACTGCCTGTGAATGATTTCCTCACTGCCATCCTGATACCGCCAGCTGGAGGGGGTTGGAGGCGAGTGGCCCAGGCCACTTGCATAGAAAGGCTTTCTCTCTCCATCCCTTGATCTCACCATCCTCCACCACCTTCCAAGACTTTATAATTAATACGTTTTTTCAACACTCTATAACCAAACAGACCTACCACCAAAATAAGGAAGCTTAAAGTTTTCAGACAATCGAAAGATAAAGATAGAGGTCAGAACAATGGCATAGCAGTCGGGTGTTTGTCTTGCTCCTGGCTAACTCAGGACTACAGCACATTGATCTCTCCCTGTCCTAAATGGTGCCCTAAGCCAGGAACAATTTTGAGTGCATAGCCAGGAGTAACCCCTGAGCATCACTGGGTGTCACCCCAAAAAAACGATAAAGATAATGCTACCATATTTATAATAACTTCAATTTATAAGTGTAGGGAAAACACTACCATTCACTCACAATATGTAATATCTTAAATATAATTTAGAGTCCAGTTTGGTAACTTACATTGATTATCATTGTATTTTTGTTTATAATATTAGTTCATATTTGTATTTTAATATTACCACTATTTTACATCAGAGCAATTATTCTAGCTAAGGAATCATCATTTTTCTCTTTTTGTTTTTTTATTAATATCTTGATTTAAGCACCGTGGTTACAAAAGTTTTCATACTTGGGTTTCACTCAGAGAATGTATACCACCTTTCACCAGTGCTATTTCTCCCAATCAATGTCCCCCATTTCTCTATCTCATACTAACTCCTGCCTATCTCTCATACAGGCATTTTGCCTCTCTTTCTCACTAATATTATCATGGTAGATGTAATTTTGTCTAGTACTCTAAGTTCACTCACTGCTATTATGGAGAGCTTCATGTTATGAGATGGTCCAAGCAGCCTTAATTTTTATTGTCTCTGGCTTTTAATGCTATATTGCCTTTTATCGTTCTTATAACCTGTATATGAGTGTCATTATTCTGTATTTACCTCTGTTTCACTATACTCAGCATAATAGTCTCAATGTTCATACATGTATAAAAAAATTTCTTGACTTCATTTTTCCTAAGATCTGCATAGTATTCCATTGTGCAATATTAAAGAAATTTCATTTCTTTAGTCACTCATCTGTTGTTGGTCACTAAATTTCTTCAGATTCTGGCTGTTGTAAATAGTGCTATGATAAACATAGGGGTGTAAAGGGAAATTTTGTATTGTGTTTTTGCATTCCTAGGGTATATATATTTAGATGACTGATATTGCTGCATCATATGGGAGCTCAATATCCAGCATATTAAGAAATATCCATATTATTTTCCAGAAAGGTTTAATTATACAGAATTCTAACCAGCAGTGAATAAAAGTTTCTTTCACCATGCATGCCCACCAGCCTAGTTGTTTTTGATCTTTGTGATATGTGCAAGTCTCAATAAAAAATCAACAGTCAAGGACATTGTTGTAGAAAAATTTCCTCAGTTAAATAATGGTTGTAACTAAGTAGTCCATCCATAACTAAGCAGTCCATCCCTGGAAAGTACTAGTTAAAAGAGACCCAAAGAATAACACCCAAGGCACATCCTTTTCACAATGACTAATGACACAGATATAAATGGAATAGAAAAGCAGCAAGATTAAAAAGGAAAGAAACATACAGAAGAACCTCCTTAAGTCTTATAGATTTGTCAAAAGCAACATGAAGGCTTTAAGGCAATTGTGGAATATAGTGACAAAACTCAACAAATTAATGGTCTTCCAAGAGTTATTCTCGCAGCCAGATTTACATTCATATTTGAAGGGAGCACACACAGCTTCACATTTGTGAAGAAAAAAATATTGGAGAACAATCATTTAAGCAAACAACTCCATTAAAAAGGCTAGAGTGTCCATATTTATATCAGATGACACAGACTTTAAATTTACAAAGTCCACAAGGGACATAAATGATGGAAACATTTTTAATAATCAAGGGTTATGTGCAACAGCAAGACCTCACAGTAATAAACATATGCACCCAATAAGGGAAAAGCAAAGTATAAAATATAATTTCTGACAGATTTTAAAAAAGTCATATATAACAACACAATAATAGGAAATTTCAACACTGCCCTGTCACTCCTTGATAGGTAAACCAGGCTAAAATATATTAGTTCTGATGGAAGAAACAGAAGAAAATAGCTTAGTAGATATGTATCGGGTACTCCATCACCAGAAAACTGGTTATACATGCTTCTCTAATGTACATCAATCATACTCCAAGGTAAACTATATGCTGGGCCATAAAAAGTACCTCAATAAAATCACTAAGAAATGTAAGAATTACATTTTTATATTATCATACAATAAAATTAAAATTTAATCACAGACACATAGAAAAACTTTAGCATCTGTAAATGAAACCGCTCACTAAGGAATAACCAGTTTGTTAGAGATAAAATTAAAAAATAAATCAAAAGATGTTAACAAATGAGAATTAAGGTATCAATTATTAGAATCTGTGGGACACAGAAAAATGGTACTAAGTGGAAATTTTATAGCTTTACCTTCATCAAGAAGAAATAAGGGCCCTACAAAAATAATTTAATGTCACAGTTTAAAAATTCAGTAAAAGAAAAACAAAGTAAACCAAAATAGGCAGAGGGAGAGAAATAAAGCTTAGAGCAGAAATTAATGAAATGGAAATACTAAAGGAAATCTGAAATATTGTTGGTTTTTTAAAAAAATAAGCAGGATTGACAAACCATTAGACAAACTCACAAAGAAAAAGAGAAAAATCAAAAAAAAAGAGAAAGAGAAAATCAATAACTGAATTAGAAATGAAAACAGAGATTACTACAGATACTACAGAAATCCAAATTAATGAATTTTGCTAATTAAAAATATATGGCAATCTTAAAAGGCTTATTTTGAAAAGCATCATGGTTACAAAATGCTTAATTGTTGGATTTCAATCTTGTAATGTACACCAACCTGCAACAGTGCACTCTTCCCATCAATGATGTCTCTCATTTATTTTCCATTCCCTATCCTGACACCACTTTGCTCTAAAGCAGGCAGTTCTCTCTTTCTCTTATTCTCTCCCTCTCTCTCTCACTCTTTCTTTTTAATTTTGAAACTGTGGTTTGCACTATTGTTAAAGAAGCAGCAACTTGCCTGTTATTTTCTCTAATTTCAGTGGCAAATTCTTGTCCAGAGTAATTAGTTCCAATGATCATTTTTCAATTAGACCTTTCTCTGCTTTGGCTATACTCAACAATCATTGTGACAAGCTTTCTATTTTGGGATTGACCTCCTAACCTTTGCCTCTATTGTCTTCTTTATCTAATATCCCACAAATGAGTGACATTATTCTATGTCTGTCTATTTCTATCTGGGTCATTTTACTCAGCATAATAGTTTCCATGTCCATTCATCTCTAAGCAAATTTCATTACTTCATATTTTCTAATGGCTGCATAGTATTCCATTGTATAATTGTATCACCGTATCCTTAGCCACTTATATTTTGTTTGGCACCTGGGTTGTTTCCAGACTCAGTCTATTTTAAATAGAGCATCACTGAACTTAAGAGTGCAGTTGACTTTTTTGTATTGCGTTTTTGTGTTACTGGAATATATCTGTAGAAGTGGTATTGCTGGATCATATGGAAACTCATTCTAACTTTTTGAAGAATATCCATATTGTTTTCCAAAAATGCTAGACCAGTCTGCATAACTAACTGCAATGAATAGGGGTCTTTTTCTCTTCACATCCACACCAGCATTGGTTGTTCTTTTTTTTTTTTTTTAATGATGCATACTAGTCTCTGGGGTGTGAGATGATATATCATTGTATATCATTGTTATTTTGATTTGCATTTTCTTGATTATTTGGTACATTTTTATGTGCCTTTTGGCAGTCTGTATTTTTTTGAGGAATATCTATTTATTAATTCTCCCTATTATTGTTGCAGTTGGATGTTTTATTCTTGTAAAGTTCAATCAGTGTCATGTATATCTTAGATATTAAACTCTTATCTGATGGGAGAAAAATTGTTCCATTTCACTGAATCCTAGTCATTAATTCCTTAGAAATGCAGAAGTTCTATGTTTAATGTTGTCTCATTTATTTATCTTTGCTTCCACTTGTTTAGCCAGTGATTCATTACTCTTGAAGGTCCCTTTAGCTTTTTTTGTTTTTGTTTTTGTTTTTTTGGGGTCACATTGAGCAGCACTCAGGTATACTCCTGGCTATAAACTCTCCGGCCCCATAAATTCATTTTGATTTGACTTTTTGTGCACAGTGTTAGTGAGGTCTGTATTCATTATTTTTGCTTGTAGTTGACCAGTTTTCCCAGCAACACTTTTAACATTTCCTGTTCCACTTTGTAATTTCTTGCTCCTTTATCAAAAATGAATTACTTAAGAGCCGGAGAGATAGCATGGAGATAGGGCATTTGCCTTTTATGCAGAAGGTCATTGGTTTGAATCTCAGCATCCCATATGGTCCCCCGAGCCTGCCAGAAGCAATTTCTGAGCATAGAGCCAGGAGTCACCCCTGAGCGCTACTGGGTGTGACCCCCCCAAAAATGAATTACTTAATAACTTCTGGGTCTATCTCCAGATATTTAAGTTTATTACATTGATGTAATGGCCTACTTTTATTTCAGTACCATGCTGTTTTAATGACCACTGTTTTATGATAAAGTTTAAATTTGAGAATAATGATTCCCCCATCTTTATTTTGTCAAGGACTGATTTAGATATATGAGCATACTTATTTATTTTATTTAAAATATTTGAAATCTGCACTGTGGTTTTGATAAATGGTTTTGACAATATTGGTGAAATTTAATTAAGTTTATCTTATTGATTTTTTATAATGAATGGGTACGAAACATATCAAATGCTTATGCAATGTCTATTGATGAGTATAACATTATTGTCATTTGTTTTTGTTATTATATTGATTATTATGTTGAGTGATTTTCATATATAAAATAAACCTTTTATCCCTGGAAGAACTCCTACTTTGTCAGTGTGTAAAATTATTGATGACTGGTTGGATTCTTATTGATACTATTTGGTTGAGGATTTTTCAAGTGTATGGGCCTTTAATTATCTTTTTTTGTGGTGTCTTTGTCTGCTTTTCTTATTGAGGTGATGTTACCTACATAGAAACTATTTGGGAGTCTTTCTGTTTTTTCAATTTCTGGAAGATTTCTTGAAGAAAATTGACAGTAGAGCGAATTTAAACATTTGACAGCATTTATTAATGAATCAAGTTGAAACTGATATTTTGTTTTTGTGAAGCCTTTTGATTAACCTTTCAATTTCCTTAATAGTGTTAGCTCGGTTGTGGTTTTCCAGATCATCTTGGTTCAAAGTTGGAAGGTTGTAGGAGCCTAAAAATTATCCATTTCTTCCAATTTCTCTTATTTTGTGGCATATAAATTTCTGAAGTGTCTTAATAGTTTCCTTTTCGCCTCTGATACTGCTTATTAAATGTCTCACTCTCTCTTGATCAGTTTTGCTAATGGTTTATCAATCCTTTTTACTTTTTTACAGATCAACTATTGCATATTTTGGGGGGTCACACCTGATGGAGTTCAGGGGTTGTTTTTGTTTGTTTTTGGTTTGGGGGCCATGCCTGGAGAAGCTCAGGGGTTATGTGACATAACTCCTGGTTATGTGCTCAGAAATCGCTCCTGGCTTGGAGGACCAGATGAGATGCTGGGGGGTTTGAACTGCAATCTATCCTCAGTCAGCAGCATGCAGGGCAAATGCCCTCCCACTCAGGCCCCTATCAGCAGTTGTTTTAAATATTTTCTGGCCCCTCATTCCATGCATATTTGATTAGAAATATAATTTCTTCTTGGTATATACATACCCTAATTAGTAAGAAATGCACATTTTTGGTTATAACCTTACTATGCCTACAATCTGTATCATCAGATATTAATATAGCCAACTCAGCCTTTTTAAGGGTTTTTTTATTTGAATGAATGATTGCATTCTACCCCTTTACTTTTAGTCCATGTATACTCTGAATATTCAGGTGTATTTCGTGCAGGCAGCAAATTGTTGGATTCAAATTTTTGATACATTTGGTTATTCTATTTCTCTTGGTGCATTTAGTTTATTGACATTGATAGGTTTTATTGTCATGGGATTAGGTGTCATCTTTTAGAGTTTGTTGGGTTAGTTGGGTCTCCTTAGCTTAAAGTGGACACTTCATTTCTTCTTTTAAATTTGGTTTTGAGTCTGTAAAGTTTTTGAGATGTTTATAACGTAGTTGTATATCTTTTCTTAAAACCTGAATGTCTTGCTTAATTATTTATCTTTGGTGAAAATTCATTACATTGAGTGTTGAAGTGTATTCCAACACTATCTTCAGGTCTGGAGGGTTGTTTGTCATAAATCTACTGTGTATACGAAGTATGCTTCTTTGTATACAGTTTCTCTTTTTGATATTGCTTCATTCAGTGTGTTAATATTCATTACTATAACTAAATGTGCTTAAGATGTTTTTTATGGATCTCATTTAGCTGATACCATTTGGACATTTAGGATATAATTGCATTTACTCCTAGGTCTGGCAACTTCCCTGCAATGTTTTCCTTTACTGTTGATATTTAATGGGGATTTTTCCCCTGGGCCTCAGGGACTCTTAGGTTGTTTTTATTTAATTTATCCCCAACTTCTATTTATATCTGTTCATTCTTTGAGGACTTTTTCATCATCTGATTATTATTTTAAGAATCTTTTCAACCTCTTCTGATGTATGAAGTTGTAATGTTGTTATGTCATGCTGCTCATTTTCCAGATGATAAATTCTGTCCTCTGCTTATGCTGGCTTCCAGTGAGTTTTTCATTTTGCCCACTAAGTTTTTCAGCTCTGTTATTTCAGTTTGATTGTTCTAACTTATGCTTTCAGATTTTCTTGAGTTTTGTTTGTGGTTCATTCAGTTCATTTGATATTTTCTTTTAGTATTTGAACATCCTTTATATTTCTTCTCTAAATTCTTATCTGAGAACCATATAGTATGGTTTATACCTGATGGGTCATCAGAGCTACCATCTTCATTCTTTAAGCATAATGGAGGTCTGCAATTTTTCTCCATTGTCACATTTGCAGTTTTCTACATGTCATATTGTTGTTCATTTACTAGGAGAAGCCAGAGCATATAGTTCTATCACTTTTTGTCAGAGTCACAATCACATGACTGGTGTTGGGTTTTGGGCACCAGTGTGAGGCTGAGGTTTTTCACCAGTTATCTCCTTCTGGGTGAGACCACACTTATCCCCCCTCTCTATTATGTCACCAAGTCATTCCACATATGGCTTCAGGTATTCAGCGGATTCTGAAATGATATCACTTACAGAATCCTCAAATGTCAAAGTAAAGTGAGTTGCAATTTTTTGTAGCTGGAGAGATTTCTGGGGTTGTATTTGCTCTGGGTTTTCATAGTCATGCGGTCTAAAAATCTGAGCCTGTTGAGCAGAATGTAAGTGAGTGACCCACCACCAGTCAAATATTTCTTTTAACATTTTAAGGAATTTTTGGTGTTTTTATACCACTTAAACATCAATTTTTAGTATTTTTTTTTTTTTTTTTTTTTTTGGTTTTTGGGCCACACCCGTTTGACGCTCAGGGGTTACTCCTGGCTATGTGCTCAGAAATCGCCCCTGGCTTGGGGGAACCATATGGGACGCCGGGGGATCGAACCGCTGTCCGTTCCTTGGCTAGCGCTTGTAAGGCAGGCACCTTACCTCCAGCGCCACCGCCCGGCCCCCAATTTTTAGTATTTGAAAGACATATTTAGTGTCACATATTTGTGATGGACTAATCTTGATCATTTTACTATTATTGGAACAACATGACTTACAATAACTGTGTGTGCATTTGTATGTATGTGGGATTGATTTTAGAGGGGGACATCTGGAGATGCTCAGGACTTATTCTTTAGGCATCATTCCTGACATATCTCAAAAGACCACATCTGGTTTTAATAATCAAACCTTATTCAAATATAGTCAAATTATAGTGTTTTAATGTTTTTACTTTTGTCATATGATATTAGTGCCCTTCCACGACTACCAAAGCACTAAAAATTATTTTATTTTTGTTTGCTTTTAATTATTTTTCTTTTTGTAAAATAAATAAATATCTTTATTTAGGCACCTTGATTACAAACATGATTGTAGTTGAGTTTCAGTAATAAAAAAAAAAACACCCTCTTCACCAGTGCAACATTCCTATCACTAATGTCCCCATTCTGCCTCCTCCCACCCCCATCTGTATTCAAGACAGGCATTCTACTTCTTTCACTCATTAACATTGTCACTATAGTAGTCAGTGTAGTTATTTCTCTAACTGCACTCAGCACTCTTTGTAGTGTGTTCCATATCATGAACCAGTTCTTCCAGCCCTCATCTCTATTGTCTCTGGGCATTATTACAATAATGCCTCTTATTTTTTCTTAAAACCCTTAGATAAGTGAGACTATCTATCTCTACCTCTTACTTATTTCAGTCAACATAATAGATTCCATGTACATCCACATATGAAAATTTATGATTTCATCTGTTTTGATAACTGCATAATATTCCATTGTGTATATGTACCACTTTTTCTTTAGCTACTCATCTGTTGTCTGGCAGCTTGGTTGTTTCCAGAGTCTGTCTATTGTAAATAACTCTACAATGAATATAGGTGTGATATAACCAAGTCATGACTTATGAGATAGCATATTTCCTATTTGTACGCTCTAAATATGAAACATTCACAGTATAATATTTAAGATATTTGAATATCACTACTTAAGTTTCTGCCAAGCCCTGGTTTTCTTTGAAACAAAGGTATCCAAACTGTATAGCAGCAAGATAAGAATTATGTTGAATCATATTTCAAAGTATCAAATATGTTCTGTTCAAAACTATTATCCATTTTTGTAGTTGTGTTTTGATTTTTATCTAGTAAAAATAAAGTAGACTACTGATAAAACTAGACAGCTTTCAAAACACTGCAAAGTAGTACATCATCATTAAATATGGACCTAGGAACATATATGTCGCTAGAGCCCTGATGGTGACAATTTGAACTGTAGGGAAAGATTAACGACACTGAACCTACCAGCATATTGCCTGCTGTGATTTTTTTGTATTAAAGTACAAACTGTGAGTTTTCCACTTTGCATTACATTTTACATCTTTATTTAGTTGGCAGGACAATGAAAACAAGGTTTAAATTGCTGATATAACTATCTTTCTTTCTTCATAATTGATATCCAAAAAATATTTTTCCATGAAAGGAGTGAAGTCATTTACATATTCTGAAATATTCAGAGTAATTTTATTATCTTCACTTGTATTTTACCATTGATAATATCTAAAGTATGCTTTGAAATAAGAGAAACAAAATTAGCTATATACAAAAATGCTTGACCCATTCATATTTTGTGTTCATGTAACCATACCGGTTTATATTTAAAGAGTATAAAATCCCTTTATAATAGTATATACAATAATGTATATTTTAATATAATATAATATAATATATAATTTTAAAAACTCTTTTATTTTTACACTGAGAATGACGTAATTCACAATGAATTACCCAAGTTATACAAGTAGGTGTTTCCTGAGTCAAAACATTTCTATCTGTGACTTCCATCATGATTACATATCGAAGTTGAGTTTTAATGTTTTGTCAATCACCTAGTGATTGATACAAATAAGATCTTGAGAAGTGAAAACAATGCCCTCACATTCCTAAAGATTTATGTGAATTAATGTAGGAATTAATCATAAGTTCTATATATAAATGAGAGAATTATTTACTCTGGGAATTTTTAATACAAATATAAATCATATAAATATTAGTGGTTTATACAACTATAAAAAGAAAATTGGAAAGAAATATAGTTCAATTAAAGTCATGCTACTTATTTCCTTATTCTTATTAGTCACATGATAGATTGTAAAATAAAAGTAAGCAATTTTAAATGACAATCTGCTACACTATCCTCTGCTCATAAAAATAATATAAATATTTTAATTGTGATACACTTTGGATATGTTTGGATTCTTAAAATATATATTTGTATATTGATAAATATATGTTCAGATTATTTATTGATTTTATATACAAGTAAATACATGATGTAAGAAATGCCATAGTGTAGTCCGAAAGGTCCCAGATCACTTTAAAAATATACTAGGGAACACATAAGCACTGATAAGTGAGGCTATAAAATATGAAATTCTACTAATCTCTAGTGTTACACAACATAGTATATAAATTTACCACATGAGTGAAATCCACTGCAGTAACTACTGATGGTATTAAAATTCAGGATAATAGTAAGTATAAATGGCAAAATAGCTTTATCATTATCATTTTTTTTTTATTTTGGGTCAAACCTGGTATTACTCAGAATGTAATTTTTGTTCTGCATTAAAGAATTACTCCTGAATGGGTTCAAATTCAGATTAGGCATGTACAAGACAAATTCCTTATTCACTCTAATGACTTTGTACCAAGAATGGTATGTTTATTGACTAAAAATATTATTACATAATTTAAATATTTAAGAAACATACATGATAACAAAATTTTGCAGATAAAAATGCTATAATTTTATTAATAAAATAATTTATTTCAAATTTATTTCTCCCATATTTATAACGTATAGGTGTCTGATAATGTGTTAGGCTGCTATATCTATTTAAATGATATATCATTGACAATTTCAATTATGAGAATGAATGCTTTTTTTTTTTTTTTGGTTTTTGGGCCACACCCGGTAACGCTCAGGGGTTACTCCTTATAGGCGCTCAGAAGTCGCTCCTGGCTTGGGGGACCATATGGGACGCCGGGGGATCAAACCGGGGTCCGTCCAAGGCTAGCGCAGGCAGGCAAGGCAAGCACCTTAACTCTAGCGCCACTGCTCGGCCCTGCATTTTTTAAAATCAGTACAAAACTTATACCTCTGAGCTTATAAAAATTATTTAAAAGTTGAATTTAAAGATCACATTTATGGAGAAAATATAATCTGTAAGTTTCTCAATCCAATACTTATGAAAGAGATACAATTATTGTAATTTTTTTGTTGTTTTTGTTGTTGTTGTTGTTGCCTTTTTTTTTTTTTTTTTTGGTTCACACCCAGAGACTCTCAGGGGTTACTCCTGGTTATGAGCTCAGAAATCGATCCTGGCTTGGGAGACCACATGGGACGCCGGGGGATCAAACGTAGGTCCATCCTAGGCTAGTGCAGGCAAGGCAAGCACCTTACCGCTAGCGTCACCACACGCGCCCCTATTGTGATGTTTTGACACAGTGAAGCAGTGACCTTCAAAAGCAGGTGAACCACAGTGTGGATGATTCCTGGAGACTGTTGCTGCCACACCACCAAAATGAGACACAGTGAGGCAGAGACCAGCACAAAGACATGGGCATTGCTATATGTTCTACTCCATGGCCATGTAGTTCTTATAGTCTAGAATACACATATACAAGGTAAGAAAGTACCACACTGGAAATCTGACAATGGAGAACAACACAGAACTCCCCATGCTTAAAGAACAAAGATGGCTCTGAAGACCTGAGAAGTACAAGCCAACTATATAGCCTCCTCGATAAGGAATTTAGAGAAGAAATGTGGAGAATGATTAAAAAAATGTAAGAAAGCATAAAACAAATGAACTAGGACACAAGAAGATCTGAAAGCAAAAATGAAAAAAAATTCAAACTAAAATAATAGGACTAAAAATTTGTGGGCAAAATTTAAACTCACTATAAGATCTCATCAGCAGAATAATGGCTACTGAGGACAAGATCAATGAGATGAAAAATGAACTGAATAATACTTCCATACAACAGAAGAGGCTAAAGAAAGAGCCTTAAAAATAAACTATCAGAAGATGGAAACAAATACTCAAAGAAAGTGAGTATATAAAAATAGAAATATGGTATAAATTCAATAGAAACAACAGAAGAATGATTGAAGTCCCAGAGGCTCAGGAAGAAAACCCCATGAAAAAATCAATAGACAAGCACATCATTTCTGAGAAGTTTCCAGAGCTAAGTAGTGCATGAAACCACACATAGTGGATGCCCAAAGAGTGCCAGCTAAAAAAGATGCAGAGAAATACACCCCAAGGTACATCCTAGCCACAATGATAAATACTACTGATAGGGAAAGAATAGTGAAAGCAGTAGGCCAAAAATGACAAATTACATTCAAACTAGCATTCTACAGATTAAAATATTTATCAAAAGCAATTCTCAAGGCCAGAGGGAAGTGGAATATAATGTAAAAAAATCAACAAAATGCATGTTTCACCAAGAATACTTCACCAGACATTAATTCAGACATTCATTCATGTTTGAAGGAAGTATACAGATTTTCACAGATTAACAATAGCTCGGGGGGGGGGTGAGGGGGAGAATTCTTTTTATGACTGAAACCTAACTACAAACATGCTTATAATCATGGTGCTTAAATAAAGATTTAAATAGAAAATAAAATAAAATACTGGCACATACTGTGAAAAAAAAAAGTAAAAAAAAAAAAAACAAACATTAGTTGGGCAGAGAATGAGGATTTGGGCTACATACACATTCAGATGTCCTTAGGGGTATTGCTGGCTTTCCTAACCATACTAAGAGGACTATACATGCTGCAAGGTGTCACAGTAGTTGGAGGGAGGCCAGGCAAGTTCCTTAACTACTATTATCTCTATAACTCTTCAAAAAAATGGCTCAGAAACATTTACAGACTCAAATTTAGCATTGAAAAACAACTAAAGGTTCTACTTTAAGGCAAGGCAGATCCAACAAATACACCAAAGTTCTACAGAAAGATAATATCTAATCCCCTGATACTCATGTGTATCAATTTTAATGGACTAAATGAACCAATTAAAAGACACAGTGAAAAAATTGATCAAAATTTTGAATCCAACATTTTGCTGCCTGCACGAAAAGCATATTAAGAGCAAACATAGTCTCAAATGTTGCAGAGCAATCATTCAAGCAAACAACTCTTTTAAAAAGACTGAATTAGAATACTAATATCAGATAAAAAGAATTTAGGCTTAAGAGTTTATAAGAGAGAGATGGACATTTCTCTAATAATCAAAATATGTAAACTGGGAAGAAATCACACTCCTAAACATCGATGCACCAAATAAGGGGACAGCAAAATATTCAAAAAATTGCTGATATATTTTAAAAATGACATCAGTATCAACAGAAAACTATAGTGGGAGACTTCAACACCATCCTACCAACCACTGAGAGGTCAACCAGTATAAAATTGAACAAGAATATACTGGCCATAAAGTAAGAAATGTAAGATAGTGGCTTAGTGTGTGTGTGTGTGTGTGTGTTTGTGTGTTCTACGTATATATACATGGATATTTATATATACCTATCTATACACACACTTCACCAGAAAGCTGCATACACATTTTTCTCTAAAGTACCTGAAACATTATCTAAGATAGACCACTTGATGGCCAAAATTCTATCTCCATAAAATCAAGAAGATAGTAATTTTATCAACTATCTTCTCAGGTAAAGATGCATTGAAAATAGAAGTGAAGTACTAGCAGGCAGAGAGATAAATATTTAACACCTGGGAATTAAACAGATCATTACTGAACAACAAGTTGGTAAGAGACAAAATCAAAGAGGAAATCAAAGGATTAATGGAAACAAATGAAAATTATGACATTAATTAGCAGAATCTGTGGGACATACCAAAAGCAGATTAAGAGAAAAATGTATTGCTTTGCAAGCATTCATCAGGAAAGAAGAAAATGCCTACCTAAATAACAATGGAAGAGCATATAAATTGAAATATTATCACAATATAAACAAAGATATGCAAATGGAAAAAATAAAGTTTAGAGAAGAAACTAATTAATAGCAAACCAAAAAAATCTTTCCAAAAGATCAATGAATTCAAGAGTAAGTTTTTTTGAATAAACAAGCCCAATAAAGCATTAACAATGTTCATAAAGAAAGAGAGCAAGAAACTTAATAATCCAAATTAGAACTAAAAATGTAAGACCACTACACATACTACAGATATTCAAAGGGAAATCAGAGCTTAGTTTCAGAAAATTTTTTTCCACAAAACAATCAAGCTTGAAAGAAATGGATAAAATCTTGGTAACAGTCTCACTCCAAGTTTGAACCAGTGTGATCTGGAATATCTGAACAGACATACCACTATTTTGGAAATTGAAGGGGTAATTAAAAGGATTCAACAAACAAAATCCCAAGTCAAGGTGAATTCCCTAGTGAATTCTTTCAAACATTTAGAGAAGACCTATTGCCAATTCTTTTCAACTATTTCAGGAAATTGAAAAAACAGAATCACTCCAAAAATGTTTCAATTAAGTTGATGCCATCCTGACACCAAAAGAAGACAAAGTCCACAAAAAAGTAAACATTAGACTGATATCCTTGATGATCAAAGATGTGATGATACTCAAAATAAATCTAGCAAATAGGACCAATGGCTAAAAAAAAATCCATACACTATTATTTTTGTCTTTGTTTTTGTTTTAGTTTTTTTCCTTCTTTCCTTTCTTTTATTAAATCAATATGTATAAACTCTAGAAGAAATCCTCCCAGTTTTTTGTTGTTGATGATTTGTTTTTGTTTTTGTTTGTCCAACAGAACCATATAACATGAATCATCTTGTTCTGCCTCATTAATTGAGGGGGGAAAGTGGAAAAATGGAGGGTACCAAGACAAAACAGTCATACGAACATTGAGTGGAAATAAAAATGATCAGACTCAAACATCAAACCCAAAGTCAATGTCAACAGAATAATTACCCAATCTACAACAAGCTATACATAGAAAGGAGCAAGTAACACTAGCAGACCAGATTGTGGGGTAAGAAAGAGAGATATGTGATGCATGCTGGAAATTGGGGTGGAAGGAGGACAACACTGGTGGTGGAAATGTCCTTGATTTAATGTCACGATTTACCTTAAATATTACTCTTACGGTGAAAGACTTGTAATTCACTTTGGTCACAATAAAAATTATTGAAAAAATAAGCCATTTACAGTTATGCTTCAGAAAACCAAGTACCTTTAAATCAACTTACCTAAAGAGGTAAAAGATCTATCCAAAGAAAACTATAAAATACTTCTACAAGAAGTAAAAGAGGACAAAAGGAAATAGAGACATACCCTGCTCATGAATTTGGAGGAATAACATAATTAAAATGTCAACTCTTCTCAAAACATTTTAAAGATTTAATGTAATCTCTCTAAGTATACTCATAACAATTTACAAAGAAGTGGTTCAAACACTCCTGAAATTCAGTTGGAACAATAAACACTCATAAATAGCTAAACATGCCTTAGAAGAAATAAGATGGAAAATATCACTTTCCCCAACATTAAATTATTCTTAAAATCAGTAGTCATTAGGATGCAGAACAGTGGAACAGTGGTAGGGCGTTTTCCTTCCATTGGGCTAACTTTGGATGGACCATGTTTCGATCTCATGGCGTCTCATATGGTCGCCAAAGCCAGGAGCGATTCCTGAGCACAAAGCCAGGAGTAGCTCTTGAGTGTCACCAGGTGTTGCCCAAAAACCAAAAAATAAAAAAGCAGTAGTCATTAAAATTATTATGGTATTGGAATAAAACAGTTCCTCAGATCAGTGAAATACACTTACCTAGTCAAAGACTGAGCTCAAGGCATACAATTTTTTGATTTAACTAATCAAATTAATTAATCTTTGATAAAGGAACAATAAATACAATGAGAGCATGGAAAGTTTCTTCAGAAAGAACTATTGATATAACTGATCAGCTAAAAGCAAAATAAAATGAACTTAGAACTCTCTTTAATACCATACACCAAGGGCACATCAAAATGGATTAAATTCTATGGTATTAGACCTAAAACCATAAGGTACCTAGATAAAATATAGACAAAATACTTAATGACATTGACACTAAAGTCATTTTCAAGAATAAAACACTACAGACCAAATAATTGGAAGCAAAGATGAACAAATGGACTACTTTAAACTAAGAAGAATCTACACTACAAAGGAAATTGTGACTAGAATACTAGGATACAAAGGCTATCCATGGAATGGGAGAAATTTTTTCACCCAATAACTATCTTGATAAGGGGTCAATATCTAAGATACACAAGTTAATTGACAGAATTTACCACCAAAATATTCCCATCCAAATTTGGGAAAAAGGAATAAACAGACATTACTATATCAAAAGAAGAAATACAGATGGCCAAAAGACAGATAAAAGTATTCCACATCACTAATCATCAGGGAATGCAAGTAAAAACAATGAGGTAGAATCTCACACCACAGAGACTGACATGCATCATAATGAACAAGAACATCCAGT
Source organism: Suncus etruscus (assembly GCF_024139225.1). Lineage (NCBI taxonomy): Eukaryota > Metazoa > Chordata > Mammalia > Eulipotyphla > Soricidae > Suncus > Suncus etruscus. The sequence continues at coordinate 61,848,168 of NC_064851.1, read as the reverse complement.
GTTGGCATGAATATGGGCAGAATGGAAATTTTATTTACTGCTTTGGGTATGCCAGCTGTTCCAGCCCTTCTAGAAAACAGTGTGGCTATTTCTCAAAAAACTGAAATTGATTTCTATGTGATCCAGCAATAGCACTATTAGAATATACCCTACAACAATACCCCTGCACTCCTATATATATTGGAGCATTATAGCCAGAGCCTGTAAAAAAAATCCAGGTGCCTGAAAACAGTTAAGTGTTTAAAAAACAATGGTACATATAAACAACAGAATACTATACAGCTATTAGGAAAATGAATTTATAGACCATAGTGATAGTGCAGTAGTAGGACATTTGTCTTGTGTGAGACTGACACAGACATCCTGGGTTTTATTCTGACAGGAAAATAAATTTATGATATTTGCTTATACACAGAAGTTATGGCAATTATTTTGCTTTTTGAAATGAATCAAAATAAGAAGGTTAGAATAGAATGATCTTATTTATTTGTGGTATATAAAAATGTTAAAAATACATGTGGTTATAATATCCAAAGACAATCTCTATGTGAAAATCAGTAAAGCAAGCTTATCAGGAAGCTTGCCATAAAAAGCACTGAGTGTAGAGTTAGAGTAGAGAAGGGTCCAAAATGACAATGATATTTAAAAGTGAGCACTCTGGTATAGAACAGGATGCTGGTGGCCAGAATAAAAGCTTCAAAGGTAGGGTAATTTTTTTCTTGCATGTGGCTGACCCAAGTTCGATCCCTGATATCACATATGGTCCCTTGAGCCATACAGAAGTGATTTCTGAATGCAGAGCCAGGAGGAACTCTTGAGTGTCTTCAGGCATTACCCCTAAAATAGAGACGAGGTAGGGGTCATGCATGACACCCCTTTTTATCAATAGTCCAAACCACAGTATCAAAAAGGGAAAAAGAGATAGAGAGAGAAGTAAAATGCATGCCAAATAGACAGATGGGGTTGTGTGGTAGAGGAAGGAAAAAGGGACAATAAAATTATTGTGATGTTTTATATGTATATACATACATATAAATGTATAACTTACTATTTATGTATTTAAGGAGATTACAATGCATAGACATATGTATTTATTACAAATGATTGTTATTTTTATAAGCTTAGGTAATTTAAATAACTTTTCAATAATATATTTTATTTTTATGAGAAATTTTATGATGCATAAATAATTATTAAATATAGGTTATAGTTAATCATAATCACTATTTTAGAAATTATATGCCTGTATTTATATCAGTTGGAACTTTTTACAATTTATTATGTTCACTCATTTCATCATTCATATTCTGATACTTAAGTTTCATTTTAATTTAATAATCTACATGAGTGAAATCATACAGCATTTGTCTTACTTTAATTTATTTCAGTTAAGATGCCCTGTACATATAACATCCTGTTTGTGGCTAATAACATTTTGACTTTGAACATATTATAAAAGTTGCCATTTTTTCCATATATCCTACATTCTTTTAAGATTTTTATTGTTTCATTTTACAACTCTATTTTTTTTTTATTTTTATTGAGACCAATGTGAAATACAAATATTTCAGTTATATATATGGTTACATAGTGACAGTCTATTAGGGCAATTCCAACAACTCCAGAGTTGACCTCCCTTCACCACTGTTCCCAGCATGCATTTCATAGCTCCACACTTAGCGTACTGGACTGTTAATGTTACATGTCCCATTTATGTATAGCTTGTTGTAGTTGGGTCTCTTGATTCTATTGTCGTTGACTTTGAGTTGAGATTTAGGTCTGATCATTTTTTATTCTCACTCAATGTTCATGAGATTGCTCTGCACTTGGTACTATCCAATTTTTCAAGATGATTCATATTCTATGATTCTTTAAAGGAAAAAGAAAAGAAAGTATATGGGAGCCCCTGTCAGGAAGCTATAAACATAAATTTAATAGAAGAAATAAAGAAACAAAGGAAAAGGAAGATAAAGAAAAAAGTGGGGACTGCTGTAGCAATTTTCTTTCTTTGTTTTTTTTTTTTTTTTTTTTTTTTTTGCAGAGAAATATTAAATAGTAGGGAACTTAAAAGGGAAATTTTCTTGGCCTGAGAGATACAGCATGTCTCCCTCCACCCTTGAAGCATACTGTCATGAGACCCACTACAGGCACTGGCCATGTTCAATTTCTAACCCTAGTGTCTTCCTTTCTTTTATTTTTTTTCAAACCCCAGTGTCTTTCTTTATGATGCCAGGAAAGTTGTCCAAGTCAGTACTTTGTAATTAAAGATCTTGGTTTTTGCACAGATCCTAGGACAAAGTCTAGGATAGTCTTTATTTATGATTCCAAAAGTTCTGCTCAGTCATGATTGTTGTATTCAGTTTTCAGTAATTAGTGATATTGGTTTTAACACAGATCAAAGGACGGAGTGTCTGATGATTTTATCTCACCATTGTTGCTGTTTCCTCCTCATTAGGATATTATATGAACCTACCCTGGTGCAAACTCCCCATGGGGAGTTTGATTCCTGGTGTTCTTACAAAGAACTAACCAGTTATAAGATTGGGATGCAGGGTTCGAAATTGAATGCTCAATATCTAATCACATGAGATCTAATTTGAGTCCCAATAACAAAAGTTCAGTGTAGAAGGTGTATTATAAAATTTAGAGGTTCTTATTCCTAGTAGAAAAGAACTTGTTTCTATATATAAGACAATGGATATTCTTGCCTTGTGTGTGACTTCAGTAGGAATATTTTCCATTTTACATTATAATAATAATAATAATAGATATTGGCATTTATAAATAGCTGTTGCCATCTTGAGTAAGATTGGCTACTTCCATTTCTATTTTGTTTAGGGTTTTAATTGGAAATATATGTTAGATCTTATCAAGTACTTTGCAGGCATCTATATATAATCATATAAACTTTATCTTTCCATTTACTGATGTGGTATATGATGTTAATTGATTTGTGTTCACTGAACTACTCAGATAACCCTGGAATCAACCAATTTGATCATGATATATAAATTGTTTAATGTGCTATTGGATTTTATTTGTTAAAATTTTGTTAAATATTTTTGTATAAATGTTCAACATTGAGACTGGTCTGTAATTTTTGTTTTTGTTTTTGTTTTTATCTCTGACACCTTTGGGTATCAGCTTAATCACAGAACATTTTAGGGAGGGTTCCTGTCTTTTAAATGTTTTGGAAGAGTTTAAAGATCGATAGCAGTAATTTTTCTCTAAATATTTGTTAAAACACACTGTTAAATCCATCTGTGCTTGGACTTTAATTATTTAGGACTCTCTTAATTTCTATTTCAACTTTCTTGCTGTGATTAGCCTATCTTCATCTTCATTCTGTTACTCCCTTTTCAGTCAGATTTGGGAGATGATTTTTTTTCAAGATAATTTCTATTTCTTTTAGGTTTTATAGTTTAACATAGGAATGTTGTCAATAGTATGTTCTCATAAATTTCAATGATATACTGAATTTCTGGGAGTTCTGCCATAATTTATTTCCTTTCATTTATAATTAATTTATTTGAGCACTTTTTCTTTTTCCCCTGTGAATCTTGCCATACACATGTCTATTACTTTTTTGAAAAACCAGCTCCTATCCTGGAGGCCAGCTCTTCCCAGGTATGGGGTTAGGGGCACCCTATGCCGGTGGCATTTTCCCTAGCTTGGGGGGTGCTGGGAGGCTTGGCAGGCCTCCAGCCATTCCCCTTTTTCCTCCCCTACTCCAGGTCTTCCCTGGTTGCTGGCCCAGGTGGACTCTATCGTGATCTTCAGGCTTTCCCCATTTCTCTCCAGACAATAAGGGGTGGGGCATATGGGGTGGATTGCGGGCCGATGCAGCACTGGTGTATGTCGGGATATTATGTCGTGACATTCACTGGTATTTTTTTTCTCATTGGTCTCCATTTCAAAAATGTACCATATATATTTTTAATAAAAATGAGAGGATGGACTCTCAGGTTGGGAAGAGACCATTTCGGGTAGGGGTACCATATATTTTCAAAATAAAAATGAGATGATGGACTCTCAGACTGGGAAGAGGCCAGTTCTCTTTACCTACTTGTTTACTCTCAGTGGCCTCTTGGCCTCTTCCTACTTTCATTGTGCAACTATGTTTGCTACCATACTAGGTTTCTGATTAGTTCCCATAAACAGTGAAAATTGAGTCCACTGTCTTAAGATAGATTGTTTATTTTCCCACTTTTTATCTTTTCTCCTCTTTGGGAACTGTTCAATAAGGTATTTTGGTGAAAGAGTCCCTGTATATCTTTCCTTCCCTTTGTTATTTGTTAAATAAGGAAGTTTGTAGAAGTATCCCTCCATTTAGCGTTTAAATAAGAACCAAGTCAACTGGATCTTTGGACTTATTCTAGCATCCCCATAGGCACCAATCTCGCCATGTGATACTGTTCTTCCTTTGCATAGGTACATTAAAATGGGAAATTATATACAAACACATTCTTATAAAGATGGGAACACAAAAAATGTCTTAAACGGTGACAATAGTGTCCACTGTCTTAAATTAGATTATTTATTTTCCCCACTTTTTATCTTTTTTTCTCTTTGTGAACTGTTCAATAAAGAATTTTGGTGAAAGAGTCCCTCAGTTTGATACTTATGTTTGAACCAGGTCACGGGGATTGTTGGACCTGTTCTGTGGCCCCCTTATGCGCTGATAACGCCAGGTGGCATTATTCCTTGTTTACATGGGCACATTAAAATGGAAAATACTATACATACAAATAAGTTCTTATCTTTTTTTTTTTTTTTGGTTTTTCGGCCACACCCATTTGATGCTCAGGGGTTTCTCCTGGCTAAGCGTTCAGAAATTGCCCCTGGCTTGGGGGGACCATATGGGATGCCGGGGGATCGAAACATGGTCCTTCCTTGGCTAGCACTTGCAAGGCAGACACCTTACCTCTAGCACCACCTCATCGGCCCCTAAGTTCTTATCTAATAGAGATAGGAACACACAATTCTTGTGGTGCAATGGAACCTTACAAACCCTGAACATTGACAAAATGACCTGGCACAGGCCTCAGAGGTTTGGGCATTTTCCAGTCACCCCTGAACCAGGGAAGCCATCTATAAAACATCCAAAGTTGTCTGTGACATCACCTGGAAGCAATCCTGTACCAGGGAAGACCCTACTGCTGCTCTGACATTGATTTACTCAAAAGAGTCTTCCCTTAACACTCAGAAGATTTAAACAACAACAATGATCTGCGTACTGGACAGGGATTTCTGCATTGCCCGTTAATTGTGAGTTGAAATTAGATGCTACTCCGCACCATCCTGATTGTGGGATATACAGATTCTAGGACCTTCAATACAGAAACATGAGACCAATAACAGAGACTGTGAAAAATATAACTGTATGGGCACTACAGACAATGACCAGGATTGGACAAACTAGCTTGCCTGGAGCCTCGAAATGGTCTGATGTCAGGAAACTTCAGGGGTAGGGTCTCCTTGTACTTAGGCCAAAGTTTTTCCTTTCCATGACCCCCATACTTTGGTGGTCCCATGCAAACGATATTGCCACACTAACATTGTTTTTAGAGTGCTCCTTTGACTCTAAACCTCTAAGATACCACTAGTAAAAATATCTGGAACTTCAAAAAAAAAAAAAGGTTTACATTAGTGTTAACATATATGCTTTTATTTACACTAGCATTCTGGAGGATAAAGGAGGGAGTTAAAGGATGTATACTTGGGAACAGGGATGAAGAAAGAATAATACTGGTGGTGGAAAGGCCCTCATTTATTGTCACTGTGTACCTTAAATATCTCTGTGTAAGATTTGTAATTCACTTTGTCCACAATAAAAAAACCAGCTCCTAGACTCATTAATTCTTCTTATTGTGTTCTTAATTTCTGTATTATTTTTTCTCTAGTTTATTATTTATTTTCTTATCCTAATATTTATTTTTTTTATCTTGGTTTTCCAGATATCTAATGTCTAAATTTAGGTGGTTGATTTTAACTTTTTCTTCTTTCCTTATGCAGACCTATATCTCTATGAGTTTCCCCCTAATGACTGATTTTGCTGTATCCCATAGATTTTGGTAATTGTTTATTTTCATTAATCTCATTAGGATCAAGGAAACTTTTTATTTCTTCCTTGATTTCTTTTTTGGTGAAGTCATTATTAAACAGCATATTATTCAGTCTATAGTTGTTAGATTTTAACCACACTTTTTAATAATCAATCTTTATCTCTGGAATTGTATTCTGAAAGATGCATGGTGTAACACTTATGTGTGTGGACTATTGCAAGTTACACTTATGTTATTTGTATAAGGTGCACATATAACTAAAATGTGATCTGTTCTAGAGAATGTCCTGTGTGCGCCAGAGAAGGATGTATAGTTGCCTTTTTGAGAATATAAGGCTCTGAAAAAATTCATTATGCCCAACCTTTCTAGTGGATGATAAGATCAGGTCTCTGTAGCTAGTGATTTTAGTATTTGCACATGTCATAAGATGGAGTCTAGGATGCAGTCTTTCTTTACAATTCCATCAGTTCTGTTCCATCACTGTTGTTTTAATCATTCTCCTTTAGTTGGTGGACTTGGTTTTTGCACCAATTCCAGGATGAAGCCTAGGATAGAGTCTTTCATTATATTTCCAGAAGTTCTGCTTAGTTGCAGTTGTCTCAGTCAGACCTCTGGAATTAGAGATCTTAGTTGTTGTACAAATCATAAGCCAAAGCCTATACTAGGGTCTTTGTTATTGATCCCAGGATACATTCTGCCCAGTCATGGTGGTCAGAATCAGTCTTCTGTACTTAGCGATCTTGGCTTTTGCACAGATCAAAGGATAATGTATCTTCTGATTTCATCTTATCATTAGGTGTTGAGATAAGACAACCTGCTATTAGACCAAGTTGTTGCTATTTCCCCATTGTCAGGATGTCATATCAAAACTAGCACATACTGGTGTCAGAGCAGTATTAAGAATGTCCCAGAGGGAGTTTGGTTCCTGGAGCTGTTGCAGAGAACTGTGCCGCTTCTATATCTGAGATCTAGGGTTCTGGATTGGACAGTCACTCTCTTATCATATGGAGTCTAAAATGGAAACATATGACATATGTTCAAGGTAGGAGGTGCCCCTGTATTGTAAAATGTGAGTTTTTATCCCTAATAGATAAGAGCTTGTTTCTATATGTAAAATTTCCCCCTTTTTAGTATGCATTTGCAAAAAGAAATGGTGCTATCTTATATTGCTGGTGCATTTGGGGGTGAGAATGTCAGGCTCCATCTTCTCTGTGCCCCGTTTTTTTTTTTGTTTGTTTGTTTTTTTGTTTTTGTTTTTTTTTTGGGCCACACCCAGGGGTTACTCCTGGCTGTCTGCTCAGAAATAGCTCCTGGTAGGCACGGGGGACCTTATGGAACACTGGGGTTCGAACCAACCACCTTTGGTCCTGGATCGGCTGCTTGCAAGGCAAACGCTGCTGTGCTATCTCTCCGGGCCCTCTGTACCCTGTTTTGACCTAAGCTTTAATCCCAGGCAAGACTTTTTCTTGTAGATTTTTGTACCCAGCATTGCATATAACAAGTGAAGTTAAGGAAGAGAAGAAAAGAAAAACAGGATCAAATAAGTATATATACACTCACATATAGATATAAAGGAAAAAATAAACAAAAGTGAGTTTAAAAAAGTTATTAAGCTTGATATTAGGAGCTGGACCCTCTAATCCTCCTCTATTTTGTCTCTGAGAATCATTACACAAGTGTTTTTCATTTTTCTCAAAACCCATATGTGAGGGAGACCATTCTGTATTTATCTCTCTCTCTCTGACTTATTTCACTCAGTATAATAGATTCTGTATATGTCCATGTATAGGAAAATTTCATGACTTCATCTCTTCTGCTGGCTGCATTATATTCCATTGTGTATATGTACCATAGTTTCTTTAACCATTCATCTATTGAGGGACATCTAGGCTGTTTCCAAAGTCTGGCTATTGTAAACAACACTGCAATGAATATAGGTGTGAGAAATGGATTTTTGTATTTTATTGTATTTTTGTGTTCCTGGGATATATCCCTAGGAGTGGTATAGCTGGATCATATGGGAGCTTATCTTCCAGCTTTTGGAGAAGTTTCCATATCACTTTCTACAAAGGTTGAATAAAGCTCCTGATATGAAGCTTACACAGGGATAGTTTAGTGAAGTCACAGAAATAATTACACTGAGAACTATCATAACAAAATGTGGCTGAATGAGGATAGTAGAAAGTCTGTCTAGAGTACAGGCCGGTATGAGGTGGGGAGGAAAGACACTTGGGATATAGGTCATGGGAATGTTGCACTGGGTGAAGGATTTTTTATATACGTATATTTAACAAATCAAAAAAAAAAAAGATAAGAAAAGATAAGGCCTCCCAATTCTTACCACAGGCTGTGTTCTTTACACTGACTGTATAGAAAGAGAAGGTACAGTAAATGCACCCCATATACACCTCAACACAGGCCCTTTGCCTGGTCTGTATTGTGAATTGGGGGACAAAAAAAGTAATTAAGAGAACCAATTTTTGCTGATACTACTTTGCATTTGGAGATAAGCAGGCTTAAGGTAGTATTTTAATGGTCTTCAACTTATAAAGGAAATATAGGCTTCCCCATTGTCTTTTGGGATATCCTTGTGGGGGTGGAATTTTTATAGTACATAAATTAATTTTCTTGTCATTTTTCATTAAATACCTTACACTTTCTTCCAACCATTTGTTTCTCTTTTATTTTTTGACATATTATCAATGCTGGCTTGTAATTTTACTTCAAACTCATCTATCTGTTTATCTGTGATTCTGCTACTATGGCTTATAGCATGCAGATTACCTCATATAATTTCACTTGTAGAGATTGTCACCTCTTCTGAAGGTCTTTTGATTGGTTAATTTTTTGTATATTGCTTGATTAATTATACTAACTAGTGATTTGTTGATTTTTGTACAAATACATTGTTTTAATTTTCTTGCTTTTTCTTTCCTATCTGCAATTGTTTTTGAGGTTCTTAGTTTCTCCATTGTTCTTTGAATTTTATGAATTATAAAGGTGGTGTTTCAACTTCTCCATTACTTAAGAAGTGATCTGTTGAATTTTCTCCAAATTGTTACTAGATACATACACATTTCAAGTTATTTTTCTAACTATGCAGGGTTATTTAAGTATTCTGAGAAAATTATAGACTAATTGCAATGCTGAGTTGACTGAGTTTAAATTTGTATATTGCCTGAGAGATAAAACTGCTATGATCCACATATACCTATAACTTCAGTGAATGTTTAAAATTTTCTAATTCCCTTTTCAAACACTCTCATCCTAAAAGTGAAGATTGTTTAAAATGATTACTTTAAACCTAACAGTTTACTTTTGCTTAGTTTTTTTGTAGTCAGATTTTTTTGGTAGTTTTTGTAGTCATTTGTAGTCAAAAAAAATAGATTTGTTTTGAAATGTCTTCAAATGGATGTAATAGTATCTGAGTAATTTTAGGATCATGGCAAGACAAACATCAAAACTGGGCCACCTGGGGCTATGAAGGAGGGCTGAATTACAGCTAAATGTGCTTAGATCCCATGTTGGTAAGGTGAAGAGTGCAGCTTCAGCAACAGGAAAGCAGACCTGCTCCTCCTGTGTTTAGGATGTTTTTATCTCTAAGGTTTGTCATTTTGTCTAGTGTTGTTTTTGGTCACATTAGGCTGTGCTCAGAACTTATTCCTAAATCTTCATTTGGGAATTACTTCTGACAGGCCTCTGGGGACAAAATTTGGTGGCCAGGGTGACTGCATGTTAGGCTTGTGCATTATCTACTGTAGAAACTCTCCATCCCATAAGATTTGTATTTTGAATTATAACGTTTATTGGTGTCAATTTCTTGGGTCTCTTTATTTGGAAATCTAGTTTTTCTACAAATTGATATCTTTTCCCCCTATATTGTGAAGCATTTTAGCTTCTCCTTTCCCAAATACATGTTATAATAAATTCTCTTTTTCTTCCCTTTTGGGATCACAGTAATATAAACATTATTCTTCATGTTATTGTGCTGGCTAGTTTCTTAAGTTATTATTGATTTTTCAACTTTTTGTTGTTTTCACATTTTAGTATCTGTTTAGAGTTTTATTCTATTCTCAATCTCACTTCCTCTGCTCATTCAATCATTCTGCTATTGAAAACCTTTATTACATTTTTGTAAAATTATGCATTTTTCAGACCTATAACTTCAGTGAATGTTTAAAAATTTCTAATTCCCTATTCAACCACTCTCATCCTGAATGTGAAGCTTGTTTAAAATTATTACTTTAAACATAACAGCTTACTTTTTGCTTAGTTTTTTTTTTTTTTTAGTATTTTTTTGTAGTTTTTGTAGTCATTTTAGGGCAGTCTTTCTTATTATTTCCTAAGTAATTTTAGTCTATTTCCACTTATTTTTATATTTCTTCATGGTTGTTTGTTGTATGTCTTAGAACACTAGTACAAATAGTCCTTGCTTAACAACCAAGTTCCATTTCAAAGACTTGGTTGTTAAGCGAATTGGTCATTAAGTGAGGAACTGCATGCACTGTATACAGTAGTACAGTACATACATAGTACTTGACAATATAGTAGTCTGAATAAGTAAAACAACAAGAAAGATCAAACTGAAAACTTTCACTTGTTTTAATTTACATAGGTTGTGTAATTTACACACAGTATTGCAATGTATCATAGAACATAAAGTTAGTAAAGTAGGAACATTAAAGCACCAAAAACCACAGTATTGTACTGTAGAGTGTACAAGATGGAAAAGGATATTGAAAAAAAAATAAATAATGGTGAAATCATGGTTGTAAGTGTGAGCGGTTGCTAAACAGGTAGGTCATTAAGCGAGGAATATCTGTACTTGGCTTATGTGGGTAGGAACTCATCCATAGAATGTAGAAATACTGTTATTTCACATCAGTTACACACAGATGCATCTCCTGTTTCAATAGCTTTCACCTCTCTGTTATGTCAGTGTGCCATTTGTATAGGACTATTAGTTTATTTGGAATGCTGGTGTTGTGCTTGATAGAAACAAACTATTTGCAGTAGCTACTCATTCTGGGTGACAAAGATATATCCTTCTTGCCTGTAATTTTGTTACTCTCCTTTGTGTTAGGTGTGATACAAAATGAGTTCATTTTTAGAACTTTCTTCAGAAGTAGTTCTATAAGTTTCTGCTAGAAATTTTGGATACACCGGAGAAAGTGTAATCAAGAACTGACTATAACACTTTTTGAGTTGTTTTTTATGTTACTTCTGAGTATTAAAAAGAGTTTTTTGTTTTGGCCAATACTTAGAAGCAAGGAGAGAAAGTCCCTTCTGTTTACTTTGCAGCTGACAGTTGGAAATAGATTTTCCTTTCCCGTCTCATTAGTCTGAAGCTAGGAAAGTAGATTGAGATGAAGAAGAATCCTCACCCCTATATATATGTTCACATATCTAATTAATGAAAAACTATTAGTGCTGGAAAAGATGTGATCAAAGACACACTCATTCACTATTTGTGAGAATTTGATCCACTATGCATTGAAAACACTGTAAAGATCATAAGGGTAGAGCAGTGGTTAATGTAATTGCCTTGCACACGGCCAACCTGAGTTCACTCACCAACATCCTATATGGTACTGCAGGTTTTTAAGAGTAATTCCAGAGTGTAGAGCTAGAAAAAAACTACTGAGCACCTTCAGGGTTGCCTATCATCCAATATAAAAGAGAAAATGAAATAAAGGGAAAAATTGAAGGCAATGAAAGGTTCAGCAAAGTTTTCTGAAAAATAAAATACAAGTTTTCCAGTGACCCTGGCTTTATGTTTTGTCACCTAAATACACTATTTTTCACTGTGATCAGCATACACCATGTCCTTTGCAGTACTAAGGAAAATAGTAAATTTATGGAAAAACCCAATTCCAAAGAGATGAAATGATCAAAATCTGTAAGTTATGAAGAGAAAATGTTCTTCTTTTGGGTTAATTTTGGAGAAGAGACTGACTAGGAGAAACCTGGAGTCTTTGTGGTGTGGAGTTAAGTACACTGGTGACGGCAATCATCTCAGAATAATGAGTAATGCCTTGAGAAACCAACTAATAGTAATAATAATCATAGAACCACAATCAGTAATTAAGCATTTTAAAGTAAATTTTATATGAGTGCACCAAGAGAAGTGTAGTAATGAGAAAGATAAGACCAGAAACTGGCTGTAACAATTGGTCTGCAGATTTTTAGATCAAAAGAATAATTTTCAACTCTGGTTAGTACACCCAGAAAAGACCATGATGGAAAAAAATATGACCTACAACTGGATATGGTGGCTTGACAGGAGGCTTTTTTTGTAACAAAAGAACTATTTTTATTAATGTTAGTCACAAAGAGAAGAGCATGGTTGAAAAACACATAAGACAGATGACTGGTGGCAGTGCCTCTCAACAGGAGAGAGTTTAACTCATGTTAGTGAGCCATAACAACACCAATACACATAAATAAAAACTTGCAAATCTAAAAATCTGCAGACGAATTGTTACAGCCAGTTTCTGGTCTTATCTTTCTCATTACTACACTTCTCTTGGTGCACTCATATAAAATTTACTTTAAAATGCTTAATTACTGATTGTGGTTCTATGATTATTATTACTATTAGTTGGTTTCTCAAGGCATTACTCATTATTCTGAGATGATTGCCGTCACCAGTGTACTTAACTCCACACCACAAAGACTCCAGGTTTCTCCTAGTCAGTCTCTTCTCCAAATGTAGCACAAAAACACTCTCACACTTAATGAATAAGGGTAGTTCTAAAAACCTAACATCAGCCAACTATATAGCCTCTCTGATAAGAACTTTAGAGGGGATTTACTAAGGATGTTCAAAGAACTCAAAGAAACCATAAAATGGGAAGCCAAAAAGACTAAGTAAGTTATAAAATTAGAAATGAGAAAACTTCAAATAGAAATAATAGAGGGGCCGGGCGGTGGCGCTAGAGGTAAGGTGCCTACCTTGCCTGTGCTAGTGTACGATGGACCGAGGTTCGATCCCCCGGCGTCCCATATGGTCCCCCAAGCCAGGAGCGACTTCTGAGCACATAGCCAGGAGTAACCCTTGAGCGTCACCGGGTGTGACCCAAAAAACAAAGGAAAAAAAAAAAAAAAAGAAATAATAGAATTGAAAAAAATTCGGGGGGAGAAATTCCTCCCTAGGCATCCAAAAACTACAGAGGCTCGGCTGGGCTCAGAGCACTCTGCATGCCAGGATTTTTGGGTGTCTTTGCCTGGTATGTTGGGGGCTCTGGGCAGGACAGCTAGCCACAGGCCCCCTGGGCTGACCACCTAGTCCAGGGGTCCAAGGTCCCCCCAAACCTGGTGGGTCTTCAAGGCCACATCTGGTTAATTGGGCCCTGGGGGGAGGGAGGGGAGAAATTCCTCCCTAGGCATCCAAAAACTACAGAGGCACAGCTGGGCTCAGAGCACTCCGCATGCCAGGATTTCTGGGTGTCTTTGCCTGGTATGTTGGGGGCCCTGGGCAGGACAGCTAGCCACAGGCCCCCTGGGCTGAACACCTAGTCCAGGGGACCAAGGTCCCCCCAATCCTGGTGGGTCTTCAAGGCCACACCTGGTTAATTGGGCCCTGGGGGGAGGGGGCAGAAATTCCTCCCTAGGCATCCAAAAACTACAGAGGCTCGGCTGGGCTCAGAGTACTCCGCATGCCAGGATTTCTGGGTGTCTTTGCCTGGTATGTTGGGGGCCCTGGGCAGGACAGCTAGCCACAGGCCCCCTGGGCTGAACACCTAGTCCAGGGGACCAAGGTCCCCCCAATCCTGGTGGGTCTTCAAGGCCACACCTGGTTAATTGGGCCCTGGGGGGAGGGGGGCAGAAATTCCTCCCTAGGCATCCAAAAACTACAGAGGCTCGGCTGGGCTCAGAGTACTCCGCATGCCAGGATTTCTGGGTGTCTTTGCCTGGTATGTTGGGGGCCCTGGGCAGGACAGCTAGCCACAGGCCCCCTGGGCTGAACACCTAGTCCAGGGGACCAAGGTCCCCCCAATCCTGGTGGGTCTTCAAGGCCACACCTGGTTAATTGGGCCCTGGGGGGAGGGGGGCAGAAATTCCTCCCTAGGCATCCAAAAACTACAGAAGCCCCCGCGCGTACTTCATATACTTCATGTTTTCAGAATATTCCTTATTCTTATGTTATGTTTTGCATATATAGAATGTTCACTTTGTATTCTACCCTTTCCCACACCCATACAAAACTCTTTTTTACTCCTTAACTCTCTAACCCCCTCTCAAACATCACTAACCTACATTACTCTTTTTAACTTCAGTAGTGTACAATCCTAATCACAGTCCAAAGCTGTCCATTGTGTGTGACAACCCCAAACTATTTCAAGATACATAAAATGGACACGTATTTCTTTAGAATATTTTGTGGTTTTTTTTCGGACAGCTATAATTGTTACTAAATTTTGTCTTATACAGTGATGATTCTAACCACTTTTTATCTTCTCTTTTTGAGCTGTTTAACAAGGAATTTTGGTGGAAGAGTCCCCCAGTTTAATGCTTATGATTGAACCATGTCATGGGAATCATTGGAATTGTTCTTATGGCCCCCATATGCGCCAATAACACCACATGGCATTGCTTTTGTATTTGCATAGGCACATTAAAATGGGAAAATACTATACATACAAATAAGATCCTATTTAATAGAAATTGGAACACACAAATCTTGTAGTGCAGAGAGACCTTACACCCTGAACATTGACATAACGACCTGGCACAGACCTCAGAAGAAAGGGCATAATCCATTCTCCCCTGAACCAGGGAAGCCATCCACGAAACATCCAGGCTGGTCTATAACATCACCTGGAAGCAATCCTCTACCACGGAAGACCTACACTGCTCAGACTTTGACCTGCTCAAAAGAGACTTCCCTTAACATTGAGAAGACTTAACAATGACAATGACCTGCTTACAGGACAGGGCTCCCTGCATTGCCCTCTGATTGTGAGGTGAAAGGAGAGGATGCTCCACATCCTGAACTTAAATTTATAGAAAAAAAAAAGAAAAAAAAAAAAAGAAAAAAATTCATAGGCAAAAATTTAAAATTACTAAAATAATTCACAATCAAAATAATAGCTGCTCAGGAACAAATATGTGGGCTGAAGGATGAGCTGTATAACACCTCCATAATATAGCAGAAGTTTAAAAAGAGCCTTGAAATAAATTAACATAAGAAAAACTTGCCAAAATAAGAGAAGATGACAATAGTTATATAAATGAATAGACAATTCCTCAAAGAACTACAAGTGGCAAAAAGGCAAATGAAGAAATGCTCCACAACACTAATCATCATGGAGATGAAACTCAACAGTGAGGTACCATCTCATGCCATAGAGACTGATACACATCACACACACAAACACACACATAAGAAATCCAAGAACAATCAGTACTGGTGGAGATGTGGTGAAAGGAACTCTCATTCATTGCTGGTGAAAATGACATCTAGTCCACCCTTTATGGAAAACAATATGTATATTTCTCAAAAAACTGGAAATTGAGCTCCAATATGATCTAGCTATACCTCTCCTAGGGAAATAACCTAGAAATGCACACACATACAAACACACACACAACAATACAAAAATTCTTTCTGCACACCTTTGTTCATTGCAGCACTATTCACAACAGCCAGAATCTGGAAACAACCCAGATGCCCAACAACAGATGAGTAGCTAAATAATCTGTGGTATATATACACAATGGAATACTATGCAGAAGTCAGAAAAAATGAAGTCATAAAATTTTCCAATACATGGATGGACAAGAAAATTACTATGCTGAATTAAATAAGTTAAGGGAGAGATATAACTACAGAATAGTCTCAATCATTTATGGGTTTTAATAAAAATAAAATGTATTAATGGAATAATAGAGAAAATAGAGATGAGGACTGAAAGGACCAGCCCACATTATGAAGCTTACTACAGAGATGGTGGTTCAGTTAGAGAAATAACTACACTGACAACTATCATGTCAATGGTAGTGAATGAGAGTAATAAAATGCCTGACTCAAATACAGGGCAAGGGGTGGGGAGGAGCAAGATAGGTGGCACTGGTGGTGGGAATGTTGCACTGGTTAAGGGGGGGTGTTCTTTTTAGACTGTAGCTAAAATCGAACCACAAACATGTTTGTAATCATGTTGCTTAAATAAGCATAACAAAAAATGAAAAATAGATTTCTTAATTAAAAAAGTAAAATAAAAATAAAAAACTTCTTGTATTATTTGGAAAATTAAAAATGATGAGTAGAAGGAAATACAAGTTTGAATAAGAATTAATAAACTGGACACTCAAAAATCAATCCAAAGATCAATTAAAGCAAGAGTTAGTTCTTTGAAAAAGTTTTAACAATATAAACCATTAGCAAGACTCACAAAGAGAGACTTAACAAACCAAATATAAAAAAGGGGTTATCACTACAAATACTACATAAATTTAAAGAATAACCAAAGATTACTTTGAGAGTATTTATGAACCACAAAATTAAAAGAATTGAGGAAATGGATACATTCTTGACCACTATAATCTCCCACATTTCAAACTAGTTGATCTAGAATAAATGTATAGAACTATCACTAATGAGGAATTTGAAATGGCAATCCAATTCTTCCCCAAAACATAAGAACAAAATCCCAGGCCATAATGGATTCACTAGTGAATTATTTCAAACCTTTAAAGAGGACCTATTGCCAATTTTCTTCAGGCTGTTCAAGGAAATTTTAAAATAAAAGAACCACTCACAAAGAGTTTTTATGATTTTAATATGGCTGTGATATAAAATTTGACAGAAAATAAAACACAAAAAAGAGAAAATGACTTGCCGACATTTTGAATAACACAGATGTAAATATTCTCAACCAAAAGTTAGCAAATAGAATCCAAGAATATTTTTTTATTTATTAAGTATATTTTTTATTTAAGTAACATGATCATATTTGGGTTACAGTCATAACCAGAACACCCCCTTCACCAGTGCAACATTACCCCCTCCCCCCTTTCCATCCCCTGCCTGTTTTCGAGACAGGCATTCTACTACAGTAATTTGTTTTTAAGTTCAGTAAGTTGTATTTTTTTCCTTAAAGGATAAGAGTAAAAAATATATAGTAAAGGTGTGATAGTGGCAATCGCCAATGTTTGCATAGGTCCAGAAAAATGGAGAAAATGGAAAAAAAAATCCTTGACCTGATTACAAAAAGGACTCACCCCAGAAGTTTATTGGCATAAGACAGACTCTGGGTTCCAGGCATACCAGTCTATCCAACTCCAGTCATTCTCAAGGTCCTGGTGAAACTTTTTCACACTTTAGCTATAGTTGGTTCAGACTTTTATATTTAAACACTCTGGATTCTGTGCATTTCTTTCGTTGATGTCAGGCTGATGTGGAGCATCCTCTAGTTTCAGCATATCATTAAATGCAGAGCGATCTGCTCTGCATGCAGACTGTTGCTGAGTCACCTGGGTGTTGGGAGTACTCTTTGGAGTCAGTCAATGCCAAAGCAGTGGTAGGTCTTCTCTGGTAGAGGCTTGGATCCTGGGAATGTTAAAGACAATTGTGGTTGTTTCCATAGTTCAGGTGTGTGTGGGCGATGCCCATTCTTCTGAGGCCTGAGCCAAATCATTATGCCAATGTTCAGGGTAAAAGGCCTAATTAATTACATTACCAAATTTGTGTTCCCATCTCTATTAGATAAGAACTTGTTTGTATATGTATTATTTTCCCATTTTAATGTGCCTGTGTAAAGGAGAAGCAATGCCAAAAGATATTGTTGGTGCATCTGGGGGCCAACGAATAAATTCCAACATTTCCTGTAACTTGGTATAAAGGTGAAATCCACACAGACTTACTCTTCTACCAGTATTGCTTATAAAGCAGATCTCATAGGGGGAAAATCAAGCAATCAAATAACTAATCTAGTGGGCAAAATTGTCACAAATGAGGATATTTGAAAAGAGTTATAGATGTTAAGGGAATACATCTGAGATATACAAAAGAGATACATGTGACCCTTCTATGTTTTAAAAAGAAAAAAAAAGAAAACAAGAATATTTTTAAGAAGATCATGTACTCTGTCAATTAGTATTCATTCCAGACATGCTAATTTGGCTCATACACAAGACAATGAATAAAATACACAATCTTAATAAAACAGCATAGCATCATAGCAATAGATGCAGAGAAATCATCTGGCAAGATCACGAACCCATACATGGTGAAATCCTTTCAAAATGATGGGAATTGAAGGAACTTTCTTCCATATAGTCAAAGTTATTTACACAAGCCTTTGGTAATTATTATATAACATGGACTCAATTGAAATAACACTATAAACCTTTCTTTTAAGATCTGGTACGAGACAAGGTTGCTCCCTTCACCAGTTTTATTCAATACAGTACTAAAAGTAATTGTCATATCTATCAGGCAATAAAAATTGCCAAGAGTAATCTGATTAAAAAGAAAGAAGTCAATCTCATTGTTTCTAGATGACACATACTATATGTAGAAAACCTTAAAGACCATAAACATCTTTTTTAAAACAATATAGGGACAGTATAAAAAATTAATATGAAGAAATCCATTGCTTTTCTATATACAATAAAAAATATAAAAAAAGATACTAAAAAACAGTTCCAATTACAAGTGTGCCTTGGAAAATCAGATATCTTGGAGCCAACTTAACAAAAGAGGGGAAATATCTATACAAAATCACTGCTTAAAGAGATAAAAGAGATATATAAAATGAAACATATCCCCTAATCATAGATTATGAGAAATAACATCATTTAATGAATGATTTGTTTTATATATAAATTATTTAAATGACAAAAATATCCAAATCATTTTATTGATGAAATCCCTATATGGTATAAATGGCATTTTTAAATAAGTGGAACCACATTCTTGAGATTCATATGGTACAATAAATCTCAATGAACAACTAAACAAATACTTGTGAAAATAAAGATGTGAGACATCACTTTTCCACAGTTCAAAATGTGCTATCAAGCAGTTGCTATTAAAAGTGCTTGGATTTGAAATAAACACAGATGCTCACATAGAAGGAAAAAACTTGAATATTCTGGGAATGACCCTTTTGTTTATGATAACTTAATCTTTTATAAAGAGACAAGAAATATGAATGACTTGATAGGAAAGCCTCTTTAACAAGCGGTGTTGGGGAAATTGATCAACTACATGCAAAAAAAGTGAGATAACACTTCTATTTAATGCTATGCAT
The DNA here is from genome assembly GCF_024139225.1 of Suncus etruscus. Lineage (NCBI taxonomy): Eukaryota > Metazoa > Chordata > Mammalia > Eulipotyphla > Soricidae > Suncus > Suncus etruscus. The sequence continues at coordinate 61,828,847 of NC_064851.1, read as the reverse complement.
TAAATTCAAATCAAAATGGATTAAATAGATTGATATCATAAGCAAAAACCCTAATACAAAAAATTTAAACAGAAAACTCTATGACTTTGAAATTAAAAAGCTTCTGCACTCCAAAGAAAGTCATGACTAGAATACAAAGGCTATCAATGAAATGGATAAAAATAACTAAATACCTTTCTAATGAATAGTTAATATACAAGATATGATAGACACAGGTAGAGCATAGTAAGAAAAATATAACTTTATTCAAAAATGGGAGAAAAGATAAATAGTCATTTTCACATAGAAGAAATGTAGATGGTCAAAAGACACATGAGCGGTCAGAATGATAGTACAGTGGTAGGGCATTTTCCTGCATGTAGCTGACCCTCCAGGAAGGACCTAGGTTCCATCCCTGGCATCTCATATGGTACCCCAAGCCAGGAGAGATTTCTGAAAGCATAGCCAGTAGTAACCCCTGAGAGTCACAGGGTGTGTCCCAAAAACAAACAAATAAGACACATAAAAATGCTTCTCACCACTAATTATCAACTTTATGCAAATCAAAACAATGATTATCCACCACACACCACAGATACTAGAACATATTATAACAAAGAACAAGAACAACTAATGCTGACACAGATACAGGAAAAAAGGGAGTCTTGTTCACTCTCTAACCTCCATCCTATCGAAATAAAATGTGAATATTCCTCTAAAACCTAGAAATAGAGCTTCATATGACTCAGCAATACCACTCCTAAAAATATAACAAAAGCACAATGTAGAAAAACCCTCTGCATTTCTATGTTCATTGCAGCACTAAACACAATAGCCAGAATCTGGAAATAAGCCAAGTGCCTGAGAAGAGATGATTGGTTAAAGAAACTGATAAATCAACACAATGGAATACTATGCAGCTTTTAGGATAAATGAAGTAATGAAATTTCTTTTATTTATTATTTTTTGGGGGGGGGGCACACCTGGAATTGCTCAGGGGTTACTCCTGGCTGTTTTGCTCAGAAATAGATTCTGGCAGGCATGGGGGACCATATGGGACACCGGGATTCGAACCAACCACCTTTGGTCCTGGATCGGCTGCTTGCAAGGCAAACGCCACTGTGCTATCTCTCCGGGCCCTAATGAAATTTCTTAATCAAGGATGGATATGGAAAGTTCTATGCCAAGATAAATGATTCAGTAGGACAGGAATAGACATCAAATGATCACACTCATTTATGGAATATAAAAGTATGTTAATAATACCCAAAGACAATAGATATAAGAACTAGGAGATCCAATTCATAGTAGGAAGGTTGCCTCAAATAGTGTGGAAATGCAATTAGAACAGAGAAGGGACTACTCTGATAATGAAAGTTGGAAATTATTACTCTGGACAAGATCTGGGTGCAGGAAGTAGATAAAGTTATAGCCATAAAACCCCACAGTAACAGTATTGAAAACCATAATGTTTGAAAAAGGAAAAAGGAGAGAGAAAAAAATGTGACAAAGAGAAAGAAATATAGAAAGAGATGGTAAAGTAAAAGTCTCTGCCTCAGAGAGAAGGGAAAATGGGAACATTTATGGCGGGAAATGTGCATTGGTGAGTTGTGTTGTACATTGTATGATTGAAACTTGGTCATGAACACTTTGTATCTGTGGGAAAAAAAACCTGTATTCTGAGCAACCTTGTAACAACTGTATATAAATATAGTAACCTTAAAATCAATTAAATATAAGTGAAAAACAATGGAAGAGAGAAGAAAAATACCTGCTACAGAGGCAGGAAGTGAGGAGGGTGAGATTGAAGCTGGGATATTGATTGCAGGAAATAGGCACTTTGAAGGATGTTGTATATTGTATTGTTGAAATTCAGTCATCAATAACTTTGTAACATGTATCTCATGTTGTTTTAATTATGGAATTTTTTCATAAAAATAAGAAATATTTTGACCATGCTGATGGGGAGAAGTTGAAATAATAATTTTAGAGAAAGGTTTTATATTCATAATGTTTAAAACCTGGATTCATTCTTCATAGTAAATTATTGGTTTTATTATGTTTTTTTATAATTTTAGCACATAAAATTTAACAATCTTTTTCTGTTTTTGTTACCCATAGCTACCTTATACAAAATACTTTAAAAGTATTTCAGGCAAATTTGATATATTAGTTATTTATATAATTTGGGGGGTATTAAGTATTTTTAATTGGAGGGGCTTGTTTAAAAACTATGGGGCCAGAATATAGCACTGTGGGTAGGCGTTTGCCTTGTAAGCATCCTCAGCATTCCTTGAGCATCCCTCAAGCACTTCCTGGAGTATTTTCTGAGAGCAGAGCCAGGAGAAACATGTAAGTATTGCCATATGTGGTCCCCTCAAAACAAACAAACAAAGAAACAAAAATTAGGATTACAGTTTGCTAACTCATCTAAAAAGAATTGGCAATTATTTAATATCAACTGGGTACAAGGCTTTAATGTGATATATTAGAAATAAATTCTCCCTTGGTAGTCAAGCCGTCCCCTTTTATATTTTAATGTCTTCCAAAAGCAGACAATTCACATGAATTCAACTTATTAAAAAAAACAACCTTATTTTTGTTAGTATTTTTGGTGTTGGACTGCATTCAACAGGAGAATCTAACAACTGTAATATTTCTCCACTGCCTGAATTGTATTTTGAATGTTATAATTATAAAATATTTTACAATATATAATCATAAATATTTTCCTATTAAATAGTTTTATAATTTTCGGTTTTGCTGTTTACTATTCATTTTAAGTTAGATAATGAATAAGCTGTATGTGTGGGCTATATTTTTAAGTGGAGACCAAATTGATTCAATATAGTTTATATACTACTTCACTTATTTGCCTTTTTTAAATTTTTCTTTTTGGGCTACACCCTGTTGTGATGCTCAGGTGTTACTCCTGGCTATGACTTCAGAAATCACTCCTGGCTGGGGGACCATTTGGGATGCCAGGAATTGAACTAAGATCCATCCTAGATCTGCCAAGTGCCAGGCAAACACTCTACCACTGTGCTATCACTCTGGCCCCAATTTGCTTTTATGTCTTTGCTAATATATGTTCTCCATAAATATGTGGGTTTTATATGTCCAATTTGTATAATTATCTAGTTTTCCTATATTATACTTCCTATATTTTTTAAGTTTTGAAATGTTTTAAAATCTTATAGTTTATTTTAGCATGTTATTTTTATATAATACTAAGCTCTCTTAATTTCCAAATACATATTTATAGTAAGTTTATCAATTTTCAAAAATACAATATTATTCAAAATTTTATTGTTATTATATTGATTTTATATATCATCTTTTAAATAATTCCATATTTTAGTAACAATAAATCTGATTATTGATCTCTTTATATTCAGTTATATTCATGAGCTCTCTATTTATAAATTTTCCATTATAGATCTTTTATAATTTTCTTACAACTATTTCTAGTTTGCAGGAGATGAATCTGAGTATCTTTGTCAGATTCATCACTAAGGACAATGAAGAATCATTCCACATAAACAGAATAAAAGACATATAACTCACTTCACTAGATTCAGAAAAATAAAACATTTAAAATAATTTATAATATTTTCATAATTAAAAGCAATGATCAAAATAGGAATAGATGGTGATTACCTCAACATAATATAAGCAGTATATAGAAGTCAACAGTTAATATCAAATTTAGCACTGAAATTTTGAAGACATTTTCTCTGATATTAAGAATGAGAGAAATAGGGGCAGGAATGATAGAACAGTGGTAGGGCCTTTGCCTTGCATGCTGCTGCCAAGGAGGGAACTGGGTTCGGTCCCCATCATCCCATAGGGTTCCCCAAGCCAGGAGCTATTTCTGAGCATATAGCAGGAGCAGCCCCTGAGTGTCATCAGGTGTGGTCCCCCAAAATAAAACAAAAACTGTAAATAAAAAGAATGAAAAAATAATATCTGCACTTAAACATATAAACAGAACTTATATTCTCTATATTGACAGGAAACTTATGGATAACACAATTAGAAACACCATCCTATCTAGTACAGCACCAAAATGATAAATACTTCGAAACTTAATTAAGGAGAAAATAGCTGTATATTGGACACTATGACACATTGAAGAAAGAAAGTAAAAACAAGTGAAACACCTTAATATGTATTAGAAAACATAATGTTAAAATGCCCATAGTACCAAAGTAATCCTTATTAAAATTCCAGAGTATATTTTAATAACATTTCTGACAATTATAATTTATTATAGCACAAAAGGCTATAATTATTTAAATTTCTTTTTATAAATAAAAGCAAAGCAAAAAAATTCTCACTTTTATTTTAAAATGAAATAAACTAAAGCATGGCATTTTAAAGCAGAAATATGTACCAATGAAATAGAATAGACAGCCTAGAAATAAATGCATTCATATTTTTCAAGTGACCTTTCCAGTGATGCCATAAATACATAATGAGAAACAGAGAGTCAAAAACTGCTGTTGAAAAAAAAAAACTGCTGTTGATAAAAATATTCTGGAAATTTAATTGGGATTGTGTTGTGTCTATAGATGAATAAACAAGAAAAATTTTTCTTGTCTTCATTCTGAAACTAAAATTTCATCATTTGTAGTTTTATTATTGCCTTCATTCTCTAGCTAGAATATTTGATTATATTGCCCTATAAGGGGGCAAATTAAGAAAATTAGTAACAAAAAGGAAAAAGACCTTTATTGTAGGTTTGAATATGGTAAATTTGTATTCTACAAAATCATCTCACCTGCATATTTACAAAAAGATTTTACAGGAAATGTCATTTATTTATAAAGAGCATATTTCCATATCTGCTACATTGTATTTGAATTATCTATTTTATCAAGTTTTGTTTTCTTTGGTTCATACACAGCCTCTGAGGCTATAATGGTCTAAGAAATATGGGTTATCTCTGCCCTTGAAGCATACTGTCATGAGACTGAATACAGGCTCAGAACATGTTAGTTGTCAAAACCCAAGGTCTTTATGGTGTCAGGAAAAATTCTCCACAGTCCCAGTTGTCAGAGTCAGTCCTCTGTAATTAATTAGAGATCTTGATTTTTGCACAGATCCCCAGATCCTTGGATAAAGCCTAGGATAGAGTCTCTTAATGGTTTCAGGAAAGGTTCTGCTCAGTCACGGTTGTCATAGTTAGTTTACTGTAATTAGTGATCTTGGGTTTTGCACAGAACCTAGCTAGGATGGAGAGTCTTCTGATTTCATCTTATTGTTAGGTAATGAGGTAGGGCAACCTGCCCTTAGATACTGTAGCAGTATTAGCGGTATCCACTTTTCCCCCCATATTTTATTTATTTATTTATTTATTTATTTTTGGTTTTTGGGCCACACATGGTTATGCTCCGGGGTTACTCCTGGCTATGAGCTCAGAAATAGCTCCTGGCTTGGGGGATTATTAGGAATGCTCTGGGATCAAACTGCAGTCCATCCTAGACTAGCACTCACAAGGCCTAAGCCTTACCGCTTACGCCATTGCTTCGGCCTCTTTTCCCAATTTTTTGATGGCTTTTTTAGGTTCTGTGGAGCTAACCTTTGTGAGTGATTTGTGTATCCTAGATATCAAAACTTTATGGTATGTGTTGAGTGCAAATTTTTTCCCATTTCATTAGCTGTCTTCTAGATTTAGCCAGTGTTTCTTTTGCATTACTGAACATTTTAAATTTGATGTTGTCCCATTTATTTAGGATTAATGCTATAGCCCTTGTCATAGGCACTCTATCATCAAAGACTTTTTTTTTGTTTGTCTTGAGTATTCTGCCTATATTTTCCTCAATAAATTTTATAGCTTAGGGTCTGATTTAAAAGTCTTTAATTCTTTATGAGTTGACTTTTGTGTAAGGTGTGAGGTATAAATTAAACTTTGATTTCTTTTTTTTTGTTTGTTTGTTTTTTGGGGGCCACATCCATTTGATGATCAGGGGTTACTCCTGGCTAAGTGCTCAGAAATTGCCCCTGGCTTGGAGGACCATATGGGCTGCGGGGATCGAACCACGTTCCCGCTGTCCTTTCTTGGCTAGCACTTGCAAGGCAGACACCTTACCTCTAGCGCCAGCTCGCCCGCCCCAACTTTGGTTTCTTAAAGTTGGTTATCCATTTGTTCCACCATTTTTTGAAGAGACTGTCTTTGTTCCATTTCAAATTCTTTGGCTTCTTTGTCAAATATCAGTAGACTATATATTTTGAGGTATGTCACTGTATATTCTCTTCTGACTCATTGGTCTGAGACTCTGTCCTTGTACCAGTACCATATTGTTTTGATGACTATGGCTTGGTAGTAAATCTTCAAGTCTGGTAAAGAGATAGTACACATTTTTAATATGGATTTGGCTAACTTGGATCTTTTGTGGTTCCATACAAACTTTATAATGAATTATTCTAAATCCTTAAAAATGATGTTTGAATTTGAATAGGGATTGCATTGAATCAATATAGTAGTTAGGTAAAGATGGTCATTTTAAAAGAGCATGTTGATTCTTTGTACTCATGATCATAGGATGTTCTTCCAATTCCTTATTCCCTTTTCAGTTTCTTTCTGAAATGTTTTAAAGTTTTCATGGTATAGGTCTTTCATCTCTCTTGTTAGGTGCATTCCTAGGTACTTGATATTTTTAGTTACTATTTTAAGTTGGATGAACTCTTTTATCTTCCTTTTCTGCTTTGTTATTTGCATAAAGAAATGCTTCTGTCTTGTGAGTATTGACTTTGTAGCCAAACACTTTACTATTAGTTTATTGTTCCTAGATTTTTTTGTTTAAACTTAGGGTTTTCAATGTATATCATCTCCAAATAAATTTGACTTACTTTTTCCCTATTTGAATTTTTTATTTCCATTTCTTGCCTGATTGCTATTGCTAGATCTTCTAATACTATGGTGAGTAAGAGTAGAGACAGTGGGCAGCCTTGCATCATGAAAAACCTTAGTGTAAATGCTTTTAGTTTTTCACCATTAAGGATAATGTTAGTTGTGGGTTTCTTATAAATAGCTCTAAGGATTTCTTTTGATTCATGCCAGCAATTTGTCTATCTTGTTTATTCTTTCAAAAAACCAACTCCTTGTCTCATTGATTCTTTGTGTTTTCTTCTTCGTTTCTCTTATTTATTTCTGTTCTGGTTTAAATTATTTCTTTTATTTTCTTTTATCTGTATTTGGGATCTTTTGCTCTTGGTTTTTCAGATACTTAAGATGTCCCTTTAAGCTGTTGATTTTGTCATTTTTCTCTTCCAAATGTGCAGCAGTATTGCTATGAGTTTCTCCTTAATTACTGCTTTTGCTGTGTCCCATAGATTTTGTCAATGTGTTTCTTCATTTTCATTTGCCTCAAGGAATCTCTTTATTTCTTCCTAATTTCATTTTTGATGCAACTGTTGTTGAGCATCATGCTGTTTAGTTTACAGGTGTTTTATTTTCTCCACATATTATTTACAGTCAATCTTGGTATCTGTTGCATTATGGTCTTATAGGTGCCTGGTATAATTCTTATGATTTTGATTTATGTAAGTTAAATTTGTGTCTCAAAGCATAGTCTTTCCTAGAAAAGGTTCTATGAGCACTTGAGAAGAATGTGTATTTAGCTTTCTGAAGATAGAAAACTCAGCATAAATCTATTAGTCCTAGATTTTCTAGTTTCTCTTTTAGGGCTCTTATGTCTTTGCTAGTATTGTGCCTCGTGGTGATGAGGGTGTGTTGAAATCCCTACAACTATCATATTTCCTTCCCTCCATGTGTTTCTACAGATTTACAAGCAAAAGCCTTACATATTTTTCTAGCTCTACATTTGGTGTATAAATGTTGATCAGCGTTAGTAATTCTTGATTTAATATTCCCCTGAACAATAAGTAATGTCCATCATTGTCTCTGAGTACTTTTTGAGGTTAAATGCAATTTGGTCTGATATAAGTATGGCTGTCCGAATTTTATTTTTTGTTTACCGGTGGCATGTATAATTGGTTTTTATCCCTTTACTCTAGCCTGTGTCTATCTTGAACTTTTAATTGTGTTTACTACAGGCAGATACCTGAGTTTTATTTACTGATCCAACCCTCTACTCCGTTCCTTTTAATGGGAGAGTTTAGTTCCTGAGGATTAAGGAAATTATTGACAGGGGGTTGCTATGTTGTTTCATTGCGTGGGATTGTTGTTTTTACAATTGGTTGTTTGGTTTGTGTAAATGATTTCTGAGTAGTTCATTTAGAGTCAGATTGTTTAATGCAAATATTGAGAGATTTTTGTTGTTTTTTGAGTATATTTTTAACACTTTTTCCCATGTAAATGAAAAATTTTTCTGGGTATTTTGCTGGACTATAGTTTAGAAGTTTCTTTCATTCAGTAGTTTAATATGTCATTCCATTGACTTCCTGCCTGAATTGTTTCAATTGAAAGATCTGGTTTGATTCTTATGTTCCTTCCATTGTACTTGAGAATTTTTCTTCCTTTTTGCTCTGAAGACTTTATCTCTCTCTTTTTTTGTGTGCCATTTGAATTACTATATGTCTTGGTGTTGATCTATTAGGGTTTATTTTGTTTGATACTCTTCTCACCTGTTGGATTTGTACTTCCTTTTATTGCCAGAGTGGGAAAATTCTCTGCTATTATTTTTCTTTTTTTTAAAATATAATTTTTATTTTAATCATAGTGGCTTACATGTCGTTGACAATAATATTTTAGGTACATATTAACATAAAATCAGGGGAATTACCATCCCTGTATTGTCCTCCCTCCACCTCTGTTCCCGTCCTTCTTCCCATATCCTCTTCCCTTACCCCCAGGGCTGCTAGAATAAGTGGTCCCCTCTGTGCCAAGCTTACTACTTAGTGGTCTTACACCTATTTGGTCTTGGTACCTCCCTTATCCCCCCCTCCAATTTGGAGGCAGCACTAGATAGTTCAAGTTATGCAGTTTTATTTGAAGAAGAGAAAAGTAATAACCTGGAGAAAAAAAAGAAAAAAAGAATCAGATACTCCGGAAATGGGCGGAGTCCTTCTAGAGGCTTTCATCCTTGGTTTGAGAGGAAGGGAATAAAGAAGGTGAAACACCACAACAGTACATAAAAAACTGTCAAATAAAATATCCAGCGAGAATTTCAAAACAAACAAACAAAACAAAACAAAACAAAAATAAGAGTAAGCACCATATAAAAGCCATAGTATTGAGATAAAAAAATGTGGCAGAGCACATAAGAAAAGAAAAGAAGAAAATAAATAAATAAATATAAATGGAGACATCCACTTCAATAGCCAAACCACAACAATGCAATCAACAAAAAAAATAGATAAGTAAATAATAATAAAATATTGTTTTGTGCTTTTTTTTCTCTCCTGCAGATGCACAGTAAATATTGGGGTCATTCGAAAAGGAATTTTCTTTTCCTAAGAGTTACAGGGTTTCTCCACCCTTGAAGTATATTGTCATGGGATTAACTATAGACTCCTTTCAGGTTCATTTACTCTCCCCTTGGTGCTTTTGTGGTGTATGGAAGACTTCTGCTCCGTCCTGGGTGATAAAATCAGACCTCTGTATCTAGAGGTCTCGGTATCTGCACGAGTCAAGGAGTTGAACTTATGATTATGTCTTTCTTTGTGTATCTAGAAGTTCTGTTCCCTCCGTGTCATTTTAATCCGTCTTCTGTGGTTGGCGGTCCTGGTCTTTATGCTGATCCTAGGAAGGGGCCTGGGATAGCATCTTCCGTTATGTTTCCAGAGGTCCCCACCCATTGCAATAGTCTCAGACAGACCTCTGGAACTAGGGATTATAGTTGTTATGCAAGTCGTAGCTCACACCCTAGACTAGGGCTTTTTTATTGGTCCCAGAATACATACAGTCTGGCCATGGTTCTGTCAGCCAGTCATCTGTAAATTGCAATCTTGGCATTTGCATAGACCAAAGGGTGACAAGTCTTCTGATTTTGTCTTATCGTTAGCTGGTAAGGTAGCATAACTTGCTCTTAGGTCAAGTTGTTTCCATATTCCTCGCTATTATTTTTCTCACTATTTTTTCTTCCCTTTTTCCTTTTCCCTTCTTTTGGTATTCCTATTATTCATAGATTGTTTCTTTTGTCTTTGCTCATTAAGTACCTTACATTCTCTTCCAATGTTTTGTCTCTTCATTCTTTATTGACTTACTTGTTTTGTTGACTTGTATTATGTCTTCAAGTACATCGAAATGTGTAATTTTGCTATTATGGCTTGCTAGCATGTTTTTTAGTTCTCTTAGTTTTATTTGTATGGTTCTCTCATCTTCTGATAGAGTGCTTTTTTGAGTTGGTTGAATTGCTTGTCTATGAATTTCTTAATTTCTTTGGCTAGTGATTTAATTTCTAAGACATTATATACTTCTATGATGTCCCATCTATAGGGTTTGTGTGCTTTGGAGGACTTAGAAATTTTCTAGGATTTCTCTCCATATCCCCAGCTGTTGGTCTCTTTCTTATATTTCTTATTGTTTTTTTTTTGTTTTTGCTTTTGTTTTTGCATTGAGTGGTTGGAGTGCCAGAGTTTAAAAAAAAGTGGTTTGTTTAATTGTTTAAGAGGAGGTTGGAGGTATATGTTTTGAGTTTATTTTTTCTAGGCAAGCGAGGTTGCTGAAGTATGAAATAAATGTTGTACACTAGTTTGTTGAATTTTTTATGGTTTTTGGTCATTATATTTTCTATGAGACAGAAATGTTAGGCCTGTTCTGCCTAGAATCATCTGGTATGAGCTGAAGTATCTCTGAGTTTTATGAGGCATCTGATCAATGGGCTATCTTTCCTATGTGACAAGGGGCTTTAATTGTAGAGGCTGGGAGATCAGGCAGCAGAAGGATAGTGGAGGAGTTGTCTTGGGCTTGCTTCAAATTTGAGGGTGACCTGAGAGTCCCTGTGCCCCATCCCTTGAGCTGGGATATGTGAAGATGGTGTGTGGGGTGGGTTTTGGCTCTCTCGCTGGCCTTTCTTTTCTGTACTGGTATGGGGCTTATAATTACTTTTTTTTATTGAAGAATGGTAGGTATAACTAGCAATGCTCTATGCTTACTCCATACGCAAGCTCAGGGATCATATTTATAATAGTGAAGGTACCATTTGCAATACTAAAACTTTAACAAGAGTTATTTATATGCAAGACAAGTAATTAATTCTAGCCTCAGCAATTAGTTCTGTATTTTTAGGCAGGAAGAAAGATGGGTTGGGGGTGTTCATGGCTGCTAATATGTTTGGAAACAGTGTCATAAAAACTAAACAGCTTGAAGACATAAGGTCCTTTGATACAAAGACACATTTTAATGCCAAAAAGCACAGAGATGAGAATTTCAGGCCTCCAAAAGGATGAATCCCTGAATGAAGAGATGGCTGGACATGGAGGAAGAAAAGAAAGACATTGTTACTGGAAAAAAACGCCATGAAAAAGAAGATCATCAATTCCAGGCTCTCCCCCAATTATCCTAGTAATTAGTAACAAGGGCAAGTTGGAATAAATTGCATGTAAATTAAATTTGCATAGTATAAGCTGCACACATGCACCTCATCTCTCCTAGTATTTTGTTGTTGTTTTATTTTGTTGTTGTTGTTTTCTAGATCTTTTGTTTTGAACCACCAGCCAATGGTCAAAATTTACTCCTAGTTATGTGCTCAAGAATGACTCTGTTCAGGGCTTGGGAGATAATACAGGGTGCTGAAGATTTTACTTGGGTTACAGGATAAACAAATGCCCTATTCTTTGATTCCCATCACCTCTCATGAGATGTGGACTTTCACATCTCCATTCTGGAGAATTCTATGATCTCACTTTAGCACATATCTTTTCTGGATCTCTCCTTTCCAACCTTAATTCTCCAGATAAGCTTGATTTGCTTAACTATTCATCCCCTGAATTTTTTTCTCTGAGGAAAGGTCAATATTTAGGAATGAATACTCTTTCCTGGGAAGAACAATTCCTGGCTCTGAATGAGTTCATGGCTCTTGAGAAATTGGGTGTCTCTCTGTACAAAACAAGAGGATCTGAGGTGCAGCTTGAAGATGCCTTGTGAGGAAAGTGTCTGTGCTTCACTGGAGATCATTGCAGCCTTTTATTGGAAATTCTGAAATTCCAAGCCAATTATCCAGGTGATCAAGTAGATGATCATTTCCTTCTCACCTACCACCTTTCTTCCCCACACTTCACCTAAGCCACTCTGAAACTTATAGTTCCAGTAGTGGGAGCTGAGTCTCCCACTGCCAACAAAATAACCATGTTATAAATTTGTGTAAAGCTTTGGATAAAATGATTCTTTAAACAATGTTATTTATTCAGTCCATGAGAATAGAGTATATTTTCATCTCTTTAAGTTATTTTTGTTGTTGTTGTTGTTGTTTTGGGCGCCACATCCAGTGAATCTCAGGGGTTACACATAGCTATGTACGCAGAAATCACTCCTGGCTTGGGGGACCATATAGGACACTGGGGATTGAACCCAGGTCTGTCCTGGGCAGCCACATGCAAGGCAAAAGCCTTACCACTGTGTTATCTCTCTAGCCCCATCTTTATGTTATCTTTTATTTATTTTAATTGTGATGTAGATTCTCCAGTGTATAAGTCTGTTGCTCTTGGTAAATACAACAATTGCCTTAAGAAGTAAATCTGTAAATCTAATTATACTGCTACTTTATTTTCTATTTGCTATTTTCACAAACATAGAAATATGACAGACTTTTGTTTACTGTTTTTGGAACCTGTGGTTTTATCAGTCTATTGCTGACATATTTTTTAGTAAAATCTTGAGGCTCTCTTTACACTTAATATCAGAGCATCTGCAAATTTGTCTGTTCACTGTGACTAGGATTTCCAACCATAATAAAAATAAAGTGGCTAGATTGGATTTAATTTTCTTCTATCTAGTTTTGTAGAAAAAAAATTCAGAGTTTTGGCCATTAAGTGTGATAAAAGCTGTAAGTTTGTTTTAGAAGGTCTTTACTATTGAATGAATCAATTAAAATTAATATTGATTTGTAAGCCTAGATTCAGATTGTATTAGTTATTTTGTATTGTCCTTATTTTGTTACACTTTTACTCTTGTAATTCTTTGTTTTACTATTTCCCTAGTTATACTAAAGTTTTATTCTTTCTTCTCTTTTAATAATTTATTCAGGTATGTGATTAAGTTTTTTATTTGAGTTTTAATCTTATTTGCTAATATTAGGATATATTATAATGAACTTTTTCTTAGTACTTAAGATATTATATTTTATACATTTTGAAGCTTATATTCTCATTTTCATGTTTTTTCTCTTTTCAGGAATTTAATTATTTCCTCCTATATTTCCATGTTGATGCCACAGTTATTCAGTATTGTTTATTTTCAGTTTTTAAAACACATTTGATTTCAACTATTTTTGGTAGGTGACACATTTTATTTTATTGTGATTCATATAAGTCTCCAATATTATTTTTGACTTTATTGACACTTGTTTTTTATTCTAACACATATTTATATTTGAGGATATTACATAAATAGTATTAAAGACAAATGTAAAGCTTTTGAGTGTGGAAAGCTTTAAAAACATTTTTGGGCCTATTGCTACCAGTTATCATTTTTAAGACTTGATTTTCACTATTGTTGATGTATTAATTGGTGAGAAAAGGATACTGAAGCCCCTTACTAGCTGTAATGCTTCTAGCAAATAGATTTATATTATTTTATCTGATGCATATAAGTATTGTCTGCTCTTTGGAGGCTACCATTTACCAGCAAAATATTTACTAATATTTTACTATGTTAAGAGTCTTTGTTTCTCACTATAGCTCAAATGGGTCTGCAGAGGGAGCAGAAATTTTTTCTCATGAAAAACATTTGGAAGAACTTCTTTTTTGATTACAGAGGTAAAAGAATTCATTTTTATAAAAATTATTTATATAAATTATTTCATTGTTATTTTCTATATGAAATCTAGATGTTATTTCAGTTTGCTTTACTTATTTTTCTTATATATTTTGGAAATAAGGGACACTCCTGGCAGTCCTCAGGGATTGCTCCTGTCAAGGTTCAGTGGATTATATGGGAAGCCAGTATCAGTGGTATATAAACCAAGCACCCTAGCTTCTATACTGTTGCTCCAGCACTGCAATTAGTTTCTTATTTGTTGTTTTAGTTGTTGTTCTAGTCACTAAATATATAAAGGAAAGAAGTGAAGCAAACTGATGTTCAATGACCACCCCTATCAGATACCTTTTATTGTGGACCAGAGATACATAATAGAAGAGACACCATGGTGGCGCAAACATGATCTTCCCCGTGCTAACCAAACTATCTCTCTCCCTACATGGCAAGCTAGGAAGAACAAGACCTCTCTCCTCACAGTTATAGAGGACTCCTCCCAATAGGGGCCCATCCTTAGCCTCTCATTTTTGTAGGAACACAAACTCCCACCACCTTCCTACTGGATCTTCTCTCAAACCCACCTTCTGCTATGGCTCCTCCTCCTCCTCCTGGTTCTCCATCACAAGAAATTTTCCCTTGCATTAGGTCAGGCTGTCCATATGGGCCTGCAAATAGAGCCCTCGAGGAGGGAAAGCTTGATTGGGAGAGGAAAGAGGAAAGTGGGAAGAAGCATAAATAGGAGAGGGTTAAGCTTAGGAAAGAGCACAAATGGAAGAGGGAGGAGTAGCATAGGAAATAGCATGAATGCAAAAAGGAAAACAAGTATAAGAAAGGTAAATATACTATCCTGCTGTCTTTCTAGGAGGTCACCATGGCTGGAGGTATGGGCCAACATGTAAACACCCCTTTTCACCTCAGTCATTTATAACTGAATGCAGTAGCATAAGCCTTTTTCAAAAAAATCCATGTGACCTGATTAGTCTTCTTGAGTCAGTTTCCATGACTCATTAACCCACTTACATTGACATTCAGCAGTTACTCATGGCCCTCTTCACCATGGAGGAGAGGGGCCACATCCAGCTGACATCACAGAGGAAAACTGTGTAAAGAGTTGGCTCTCAAGTGACTGAGAGGGACCTGCATGACATTTTCCTCTCAGAGTCATCAGAATGGGACCACAACACCAATGAAGGTAGGGAGCATCTATGTCTCTATTACCAGTGTTTCTTGGGAAACCTCCAAGCTGATGCCTGGAGATACCTTAATCTGTTTAAAATTACAACAGTTATTCAGGAAAAGAGTTTCTGACATTGTTTCCTAGATGCCTATAGTATATAAAGCTTGATAGACACCACAACTCCAGAGAATCAGCAGGCAGTGAACTTAAACTTTGCAGGTCAGGCTTCTCCTGACATGGAAAGGAAACTTTAGAGAATGGATGGATTTGAGACAAAAAATTGAAGAGATGGCAGAAAGGGTTCTTAGTAACAGAGATTTTCAGGAAGACTATAGGAAAACTAAGAAGATGACCAAATGTTGGCATTACATGGGGAGTCACAGAGGTCAGGGATCAAAAGATAGAAAATTGAGCTGAGAACCACTGGCCAAAGATCAGTGCACTTACTATAAGAAGACGGGACAATGAGTATGAGTGTTCCCTGAGAAAAGGGTTGTAATCCTTACCAGATAAGAATGACTGGGTCTGGGTTTGAAACCCCTTCATGGACTTAAAAAGTACTCAACCCTGTGGAGGAGTGGCCAATAGAATTTCTGAAGAAACTGCAGGTCTGGGTTCTAATTGTAGGAAACTGATGTAAAAGTGATCTTTAGAGTGATGTCATAGGTTAAGGTGTTCTGACAGCAGATGAATATTTAGTGTTTGTTCTACCATCCCAAATAAACCCAATCCCCTTCCTTGTCTTCTTATAGAGAAAATTCCCCAAGGTCTGGGCTGAGGAACAACCAACTGGGTATGCCAATACACCATCACATTAAAGGTGAAGAAAGAAATAAGGCAACACATCAACCACTTCTGGAGGCAGGGGCCTTGGTCCTGTGTCATCACCTTGGAAAACCTCCTACTGGTCAAGGACATCGTTTATCTGTAAGTCCCTTACTGGCGTTTCTTGCTTTTCCTGTTGAGGTCAAAAAGAACTGTCTATATTATCCTAGACTTAATAAATATATTCTGCATCCTACTGGCTAAGAACTCCCAGCCCCTCTTAGCTTCTAATGGGTAGATCCTGTTAGGGGCTATAGTGGAGAAGTAAAATGGACACATTTGCCACATGGATTCATGAACTCCCTCACAATATATGTGAAATCCCTATATGATGATTTTGGGGGATTCTGGGATGAACATTATTAAGTAACTTTCCAGCAGTATATCAGAGCTACTAATAGCAGATGAAAGCCCGGAGAACTATATGAAGGGGATGCGAGCCCTACAATTAACTGGAAAAAAGTCTCAGTTCTGCCAGGAGAAGGTTACTTACCTTGGCTATGACCTGCATGGAGGTGTATGAACTCTGTCTGTTTCCCGGAAAGCTGTCATCACAAAGTACCCCACTCCCACATGTGCTAAATAGGTGAGAGAATTCCTGGGGACAGTGGAGTATTGCTGGCACTGGATTCCCCAGTTTGTAGAAATGTTGCAGTCTAGATTACTTAACAAAAGGAACAGATTCTGCCCGAGGCCTCCAACAGAAACAAACTTTCAGGAGCTTCCTAGGAGCCCTTTAAAAGGCCCAGACTATCCCCAATGTTACAAAGCCCTTCCAACTCTATGTTGACGATAAATCGAGAATTGCGAAGGGTGTCCCAACCCAACTCATTGCTCATGGCAATGAGCAGCTGCATACCTACACAAAAAGATAGATCCAGTTGCTACTGGGTTCTCACAGTTCTTAATCATAGCATCAGCCTTTGCAGCTCTGGCCCAAGATATAGGAAATCTCACAGTGGAACAGCAAGTGGTGCTCATGCCCAACAATGTTATAGAGGAAATCCCAAGAACACTACTGAATAGATGTATTAGCAATGCCAGAATCACTGGATATCAGTCATATATTTTTTGTTAGTGGGTCACATCTAGTGGTACTCAGGACTTACTCTGAGATCTGCAATCAGGTTCACTCCTAATAATAGTGTTCAATATGGGATTTTGGGAATTGAATAGGATTGATTACATAAAAGGCAAATACCCTATCCACACTAATATCACTCAGAATAATTTGGAATATAATTAAATATTTTTTCAATTATTTAAAATTATTTTATCTTTTGCTAGCTTAATGGTTTCTCTATACATTCTTAGAGTTAATTTAGTTGATGTTTGGTTTTCTTTCATTATTAATATCCTAAATTAATTTTTCTTTCTTTTATCCTTTCTTTTTTCTTTTTGGGTTTAGGTGCTATTTTTTTTAAGTCTTTTAGTTTGTATTTTTCTCATGTTTTTTTTCTTATATTCCTCTTTCCTATTTGAAATTGTGAAACAGTAATATATTTTCAGTAAGCATCATTACTATTGTTCTTTTGAAATTTTCTTTAGGACACTATAAAATTCTGTTAAACTAGGATATTTTTCACACATTTTTATTAATTCATCAGTGCTTTGAGTTCCTCTGTCTTCTTATAATGCCTCATGATTTGTACCTATCTAAGCCAGAAGATCTATTTATGTGAGCCTGAGTGATACATGATGTTTTCAAATTGAAAGTGTGAGAAAAGCAGCTGTGACTCTGAGATTCTGTGTATCTGAGTGACTGCAGGGAGTTTTTGATGACAAGTTTCCTGCAGTAGTGATAGTACAAAATTTAGTGGTCTTAGATAGCAAGTTGAGTTTTATTGTTATTAGTGCCAGCTGAGTCTATTGCATCATACTTAAGTAGGTCTTAGCCTTGGCTGAAAATTTGTGTTGGGTTCACAAATTCCTGGAATTGGTTATGATACTGCATGAGATTGGTGGTGACTAGAAATTTGCAATGGATAGTTCTTGGCATCTGTTATTGCCCAGTATCAAATATTGTTGGGCAGCATTTCAGAGCTGCATGACTATATTTGAGCAATGAATTTCACCCACATTTCAAGTTTATTATTTTTTACAGTTTGTGTATGCCGAGTTCAGATGTTCCTGGGTGGCCATTAAGGGTGCTGAAATTCATGTGAGACATGTGTGCAAAATTATAGCAGATTTGGAGGTGAGTACAAGTTTAAGATTTTAAGTACCCAGGGATATTTTTATCTAAAGTTTAATCAAGCCTTGGTTGAAATCAATTTTGTTCAATGTGTTCTGGCAACAGAGATTATATGCCAGAGTTGAAAGTTTTCGGCAATGACAAGGGGAAAATATTTAGCAGTACCTGTGGGAAAATATTAAGCATTGCTGGGTATGACAATATTTTCAGGCCTTCAGTGAGAGGTAGCCAAATATCTATTTGGATAGTGACTAGGGAGGATTTAAGAGAATGGTGAGGTCATAGTCCTAGGTAGTGATAGAGTATAAGCTCTAGAATTGGCAAGTATTAGTAGATATGAGTTGCAGACTGACAAGAGAGGCAATTGAACTTTCTTGCTAACTGGCTTGGGATGTTCTTAGGACATATTTTGTCTACAATAGTGCAGTGTGAATGTTGGCAATAAGATGTGAACCAGCAGCAGCTATGGTGTTTGGTAAGACTAATCAGTCTTAGTTAATCCTTTTTAATTTACTAATAACTCAAATCTTTCAAAGCATGGCTTGAACTTTGGAATCTAAAAACGTGGAGTATGAAATAAAATATGTGTTCTACAGTTCTGTGATCAGCCAAGTTTCTAAGTGATCACCAACATAATACAATAATACCCAATGACCACTTTGATACCTTTAGATTATTTATTTCTGTTAATTAATTTTCAGTATATTAACATGATCATAATAGAATTAATATTTAGATGTACAAAGTTACTCTACCTTCACTCCCACTAAATGACTGAGAGTCTCCACCACTATCCTTAAGACACTTTTGGTCCTCATCTTTTCCTCGGTTTACCACCTCCTCCCAATATTTATAATCTCATAATTTTCATCATTTAATAATTATATTTTTATTTATATTTATTTTGTGTCTATTCCATAGATGAGTAAGTTTGTTGGTATTTGTTTCTATTCTCATTTATTTTACTTAAATATTTTACTGAAATATGACATACTCTAGTTTTATCCAAATTGTAATAGTGATAAATTTTATATTTTATATTTTCTTATATTTTCAAATTTTATATTTTCTTATAGCTGTGTATTTTTTGTTATGTAAGAAGCTGTGTGCTAATCCTCCTTTTTATACTCTAGTTTATACTAGTTCATACTCTAGTTTATATTAGTTTATACTCTTCTGGTGCTGCAAGGAAAAAACAAGATTGGATATCCAGGAGCACAGCTCCAAACTTTTATTCCCATGAACATTTCTTACTTCATAAAAAAATTCTTGGTAGCTACTTATTGCTTAAGAGTAGGTAATTTTTTTCACAATGACATCTCTTCATCTTTAAATTTTCTTCGTGCTTTCTGACCATCCACTTCTATCAAACTTTGTTCATTATGATTTTTAGCCAGTTTCACTATAAATTAATTTACGTTTTGATATAGATGTATTGTTATTCTAAGAGACTATAAACAAAGGCTTTCTGTTTAGTTATTTTTAACCAGCTCAACTATATAGCCTCCAGTATAGGACCCTACTCACCAGTTTATAACTTGATACATTTAGCTTCAACTCCATAAATCCTATTTCTACTTGGTTGACGTTGTTTTTAGTAACTAGGATTTAACCTTATAGCAATAAACTGGAAAGATCCCACACACTCAATAGGACAGATTTACAAGCCAATATTAATAAAATGTTCCTAAACGCCCTTAGATTAATTTGCCATGATGTTCTGGATATATGCCAGTTCCTGATTAACCAATATTTCTTAAATGAGAATTATTTAAATAGATATTTAAATATTGTGTTATTATAGGCCTCAATTTTCCTGTCCCCAGGATTTGTAAGTATCTTAGATTAGACACAAAATGGCGTTAAAAATCAATAGAATTCAAATTCCTATGTGAAAATTAAAAAAAATAATCCTTAGTTATTCATATTGGCCCAGTATAATCACAGGATTATTAAGTAGAAAATTATGGGAGAATAAATTCATAGAAAGAGTTGAAGCAGACATTAAGTCAAAGAGATTCAATATTACTTGCTTTAATGTTGGAGGAATGGGGCAATGAGTCAAAGAAAGTAGATGGCTTCTAAATATTACAGGACAGACGGGCGCCGACTTGACTCTCTCGCAGTTCCTGGGGCTTTAGAAGGGGAGACTGGGGTTACCAGGAGGGCTAGCTTGGGACAGAGGGTGCAGACCTGCCTTTTTTGCAGGGATTCTAGGATAAAAAGGGTGGACACCCTAATTCTATACCTTGGTGCTCAGTCATACTAAACACCATTTTCAGTTTGTATTATGAAAATGTCTTGATAAAACAGTCCAATATACCCTTTTTCACTGGTTTATGTCCTCTATTAGGACCTGAAACATATGATCATTCAGACCACTGAAACAGTCAACTGCAAACCACAGACTTATATTACAGGACCCACTTGAACACATTTGGGCAAATTAACATGACCTCATTGTTTAGTACTCGAAACGCAAAACCTATGTGCATCCTAAACTGCTCCAGCCATTATCTCTTCCTGAAACCGTCATTTAGCAAGTCCAAACCCCATCACTGACTTAGGTACCAAATCCAAAGCCAAAGACAACAGAATTGATACCCAATCTACAACAAGCTAGACACAGAGAGGACCACTCACACTAGCAGCCAGGGAGGCAAAGGAGGACATATAGGATGCATGCTGGGAACAGGAGTGGAGGGAAGACAACACTGGTGGTGGGAATGCCCCTGATCAGTATGTACCTAAAATACTACTCTGAAAGATTTGTAATCCACTTTGGTCAAAATAAAAAACTTAAAAATAAAGAAATATTACAGAAACAAAGTTATGCTTATATCACCAAAAAGGAAAGCACACCTACTGATATTACTTTTGTGTGTGTGTGTGTGTGTGTGTGTGTGTGTGTGTGTGTGTGTGTGTGTGTGTGTGTGTGGTTTTTGGGTCACACCCGGCAGTGATCAGGGGTTATTCCTGGCTCCAGGCTCAGAAATTGCTCCTGGCAGGCACGGGGGACCATATGGGACACAGGGATTTGAACCAATGACCTCCGGGACACAGGGATTCGAACCAATGACCTCCTGCATGAAAGGCAAATGCCTTACCTCCATGCTATCTCTCTGGCCCCCTGATATGTACTTTTTATCCCAGTTAGAGCTGCATTGAAATTACAGCCTATAAAACAGTTAAATAATACTTGTATACTTATAGTCACATAATTTGTAATAATGTATTATAGTAGCACTAAAAATCTAAATATATTCTATAATAGACTTTAAAATGGTTTGCTGACATTTAAACAATGTATTATAGTTTTTTGTTAAATAATTAAGAGCACCTAGTCATCTACTAATAATTAATATATTTATACAATTCATCAATTTAATAAACAAATTCAATTTATAATCAAAGGTAGAAAGCCCAAATACCTGCATTATTAAAAATAAGACTCTGGAACTCTGCATAAATAAAATTTCATTTATTATTTTAGTATGACACCTTTTAAAATATAGAGAATTAAAAACCAGAGTATATGGCACCTATCTCCCAACATGGTTTGTCACATGATATAGACTAAAACACTAGACTTACCAGTTAAGTGAAAAAGAGCAAATACTAGTTCTGCTAAAACTGAGAAGAGATATAATTTTCTACCTTTATTGGAAGCATTAAGTGCTCAGCAGGGAGCAGTATGATTTATGATAGCAGAGATAACATAATGTTCTGGAAAGAAATTAAGATAAAATTAGGTTGGATATCAGAAACTGTTTTAACCCAAAGACAGTAATCTCCCAAATAAATTGGTAGGATTTTTCCACCTGAGAACAGTATATAATAATGACTTTTAGAATGAAATACTCCTTAAAATGTTATAAAACACAGAAAAAGTATGGCTCCTGATATCAAACATCTTACAATATTTGAATGAAATTATTTCTACTGGAACATATCCTTGATATATGCAAAATTTTAACTAATATTTATGTAAATATCAATATTTAAGATTCTGGTATTAATACAATAGTCTATTTATTAATTAATTTGTGCTTCCACTATGTTTTATAGAGACTTTAATGAGTATAGCAGATCAGAAATACCTGAAATCTGTATTGCAAAAATCTCTGGAAAAATACTGAGAAGTGAAAATACTATATAATATGGTATCTGCTATAACTTTTTAATAATCTCCAGATTGCATTTTCACCAACAATGTGAAAATTTCCATTTTGTCAGACTCTCAATACTTATTACATTTAGAATTATAGCTATCATTGTTTATGATAGCAGTTTGACTGCTTTTCGGTGCCATTTCATTGTGTCTTTTACATGCAATTTTTCCTGATACTTATTAACATAGACTTTTTTCTCATAGAGTCACTGGTTATTTATAAAATAACATATGTGTAGAGAAACATATGTCCAGGTACTGTAGCACTGGGCTTTATGCATTTTTAATTATTAACTGATTACCAGCTTTCCAATTTATGTCCTATTCTACTGACCCAATTTTCTCTCTTGTTTCCTTAGATGAGCAGTTGTTTTTATTATTGTCATAAACTTTCTGTATTTGCTGCCTCTGGTGACATCATATTTATAAATTTGGTGCTAAAACCAGTATCAGGAAGTATTTTTGTTATATTTGCTTTAGGATTTGTACATTTTCTTGATGTACACCTATGTCTTTAGTTTATTTGGGGGAATAGTATAAAGAATAGTATAAATCTGGTATAATTATAATCTTTTTTATCCATATTCAGTTTTTTGTTTCAACAGCATTTTGCTTATAAGGTGATAAAATTATATTCTTTTATAATTAAATAAGTTAATGTTCTTGATTGAACATCATTACATATCTATAAGCAGACAAATGTTTTATAATAAAAATATATTTAGATTTTCTTTTTTTTCCATTTGGGCCACACCCAGTGATGCTCAGAAGATACTCCTGGCTATACGCTCAAAACTAGTTCCTGACTTGGGGACCATATGGGTTGCCGGGGGATCGAGCCATGGTCCTTCCTAGGTCAGCAGTGTGCAAGACAAATGCCCTACTACTTGACCCACTGGTCTGGCCATTTTTAGATTTTCTAATAGTTAACATTTCCTTTTGACATCATTCCTACTGTAACTTAAACTTGACTTTTAGTGCCATAGTGTTGCATTCTTGAAGAACAATATTTGGATACTTATTAAATCAGACAAATAAGAAGTCAACTCCAGTCTATTCTTAGTGTTATATACCTTGGCCCTCCAACATTGCCAGAAGTAAGCTACATTCGCCACTGTGTATGAACTGAATAAGATGGCATATATACACAATGGCATAATATTTTATTCAGCTTTTAAAGAAAACTGAAATATTTTCTCTTAAATTGAACCATGAATAATATTTAATTGTGTTATATTACATAAAATAAGTAAGAAAGACAATTAGCATATTATGTAATTCATGTTTCACATAAAGAAACAAAGCAAATAAAACAAATAAAACAAATCTGTCCTTAGAATCAAATCTAACAAATGGGGGAATAGGAGTCAGCTAAGAAGAATTGTAGTGGCCTGTGATAATAGAAAAAAAGGCACATTATACATGGGAACAGATATATAATAGATCTAATAATTAGTCTTATCCATTATATCAAAGGAGAAGCAAAAATATTAATATATATGAAATTTTATAGTTCACTGATATATGATTTACAAATTAAATTTATGAATACTACTATTGTCAACCTCTATATCTTGTCCATAAAACTAGAATATTCTGCTGGTATGACTTTTATCATCTTTACAAGAGTAATTGCAACCAGCATATAAAATTCCTTTCTTGTTTGAGGAACAGTAAGTCTCTACATATTCAAATGTTAGTCTATTGTAAACAGCGTTCTCTGGAAACATTTTAAAATGAAAGATGCAGGCTGGGTTATATATGGGTCAAGACAAAACCAGAGAGCCCACAGATTTGCAGCCAAGATAGCTGGAAGTCCAAATGTTCCACTGAGTGTAACAGAGTGAGATGAAATTTTGCCTGAGGTAGATTGCTGAGCAGTTGGCAGACAAGCCGGAACAGTATTACATGACATGATAGGGAAAATAAACTGACTTTGAGGATAGCAATTTCAATTTCTTTTAATGTTTGCTCTTTTAATTTCCTGTATAAAGATTAACAATATATATTTTACATATTAATTTTAACAATCCCGCAAATCTATGTATTTGTATACCTACATTTATAAATTCTGTTTTTAAAGTGTGCCTTGTAGCCCAATAAAAGACACATATTATTCTTTTGTTTTTTATCTTTTCTATATTTATGTGAACACTCTTACCTGTCCTGTGATTTTCTTCGTTTTAAAATTGTTACTGTGTCTCTTGGGAGTAAGTTAAACTTTAATGTGTTTACTTTCCTACAACCTTATTTGTGTGTAGCAAACACAGAAGTTATTTCTACATTGTAGTGGAATGATTTTCCCAGGAGATTTGTGACAGATTTATTCACCAGCAGAGTGGTAGATGCTCTTGAAATTTTCTGAAAAATAAATGGTTATGTATTAGTGTTTTGCACATATCTTGTCAATGTATAAAAAAAAAAAACTAGAAAGTTGAGGAATATCTGTAGATAAATGTTAAAACAGTGACACAGACTGAAAAATTTAAATTATAGCAAATAAGTCAATACAAATTATACTGTGTCCATATTTCTCAACATTTTCTATCAGTAGTATAGTACTAATTTTAGAAAAAGATATAAAAATTAATGTTACCTTATTAGCTGAGTATGTCTTGTGCATTGTGGGCCACATAGTT
Source organism: Suncus etruscus (assembly GCF_024139225.1). NCBI lineage: Eukaryota > Metazoa > Chordata > Mammalia > Eulipotyphla > Soricidae > Suncus > Suncus etruscus. The sequence continues at coordinate 61,803,980 of NC_064851.1, read as the reverse complement.
TTTAAGTTATTAAAGAACTAGAATTCAATGTACACTATTTATTATATATGACTACTGCTTAACTTCAAACTATAACTCATTGTTTCTTACCTACTATGAACTATTTTAGCATTTTCATCCCTTTTTAATTTCTACACTTTCTGACCTATGGTTCTCAGGATGGTCCAAGATTATTTGACTCTCCTGACCCCATCTTCGCTTCAGTGAGAATAACTGACATCGTGGAGGGGGTAAAGTAGATCTCCATTTCACTACAACTACTGCTAATTTCACAATCCTAATATTGGTAGGAGTAGCAGGTAAAGATGATGCAGATTCTTTTGAGAGCCTGCAGCTCTGGGTCAGGTAGGGTTATTATATTAATATTAATATAGATTGGAGAAGTAGATAGGGAGCTTAGACCTTAAAATTTCAAAGAAAATCTAATAATCACTTTTTAGTCGGTGAGGGAAGGACATGGTTTCTTTAGGATTACAGACTAAATCTGTAATAAAAGTTTGAATGCCACATATATCTTCATATATTATCTTAACAAACATGTATTTACATTTGTAACTAATATATGCTACATGTTATTTATGCCTAGATAACTAACTATTAAGGCTTTTGTTGTTCAAATATCTTTTGCTCATAAACAGGTTATTTAAAATATTTTTCTATTCTTCATACAATTTTATAGTCAGGGAAAATCTTGAATCCCATTTTACTCTCAGAAAAAAATATACTTTGTATACACTCAGATTTACCTAGTAATTAATTCTTCAGTAGTCAATTAGCAGCTTTAATTGTACATCCAGTAAAATGCATCAAGATTTTGTTTTGAAGTTTAAAGATATATATATATATATATATATATATATATGTGTGTGTGTGTGTGTGTGTGTGTGTGTGTGTGTGTGTGTGTGTGTAGATAGATATATAGATAGGTATAGATATAGATATAGCCCACAAAATTTTATATCAAAAATCAGCTTCTATATAAAAATATCAAAATAGTTTAAGTATAGATTTCTATTAGAATTTTATTTTGGTCTAAATATAAAAGCCAGGTTTTTATACCCTGCATTATTCTTCATTAAGAGAGATTGTGTCATTCATGAAAAATAAGAGTAAAGTAGGAGGGGAAACAACAGAAAACTAACTGAAAATATGTTCAGTTAGTTCACAGAAAATAATTGCTTTTCAAATTTAGTAAGCTCACCTTTCAAGAAAACATTCTTTTTATTCTTTCTATAAAATGCAACAATATTAGAGTGATCTTAAAAATCAAAATATTGTAATTTATATTTAATTAAGAGTGGGTTTTGTTAAGTGAAGGTTTCAGGATTAGATAGTGGCCAGAGCATTTTAGGATTAAGATAGTTTTCACATTTAAAGTACTAATCAATATTATGGTGAGGAGAGAAAGAAAGGGAAAACAGGAGAGAAAAGAGAAGAGAAAAGAAAGCTAAGCATATACAGTAATAACAAGTTAAAAAAATAAATTGGCCAGTGTGTCAGAGTTGAAAGGAATGTTTAGGAGGAAAATGTTTAGAATGAATAATTAAATATGATATTAGTTAAAATATTTTATCTTAAGACATACTGGAATCATAGGAATATATTATGTAAAGCAAAAATATGAAACTGAAAACTTCAAAGGTATAGTAGAAAGTTGAAATGACTTTAACTTTATCATAGTTCAACTTTGGGAAGAAAAATATGCTCTACCTCTTATCCTTTGGCTACTCATAGAGGGGAAGTCATTACTCCTTTTAACTTCAACAGTGTTTGATATGTAAGTTAAATGTGTCTTTTATAACTTCAAATTAAATTGACTTAATGATTCGGGTGTTATCTCATATCAATGAGACTGGCACACACAACAATAACATAAGTAGCCAGAATTGGTTGGTATGAATGTGGGTAAAAAGAAACTTCATTCATTCCTTTCTAATTGAAATTTCAACTGATCCAAAGTACTTGGTAAACAATGTGGACATTATTCAAAAATCTAGAAATTAAAGTTTTATGTGATACAATATATTCCCTTCTTGGAATATTCCCTAATGTTCAATAGCTCTATTTATAAAAGACACTTGCACTTCTGTGCTTATTACAGAATAATTTACAATAGTGCTCATCTAAGACCAACCCATTCCAAGAATAAAAAAATAGATAAAAGTAATAAAATACAAACATAAGATAAAATACATAGTGGCATAATACTCAGTTCAAAGAAAAATAAAATTATGTTATTTTTAACTACACAGATATATCTAGTGATTACTTGAATTATTATCAGAAGAAATGCTTTTGTGTTACTGTGTGCTTTTCAAGCTTCAGATATATTTAACATGTATATAATTATTTAATTACTTAAAACTTTTAAAATATTCTCTTCAAAATCACTGACATAATTTTCTATATAAATTTTATTTTTCAAAAGAAAGGTCATGGCATAGCAGTATTTTCATTTTAACATTGTATATTGGGATTTTACTTTAACAATGTACATTGGAATTTGCAGCTCAGAATACATCTTAATATCTTTTATTTTCCAACAAAATATATTTTAATGTCATATTGATGCTACTGCAAAATGTCAATTGACTCACATACTCTTATAAAATTTAAGTAAAATAAAGACCTACTAGTTTTGTATAAAGAAAAGTTATTTAATCCTTGGGGCCGGGAAGGTGGCGCTAGAGCTAAGGTGTCTGCCTTACAAGCGCTAGCGTAGGACGGACCTCGGTTCGATCCCCCGGCGTCCCATATGGTCTCCCCAAGCCAGGGGCGATTTCTGAGCTCATAGCCAGGAGTAACCCCTGAGCGTCAAACGGGTGTGGCCCAAAAACCAAAAAAAAAAAAAAAAAAGAAAAGTTATTTAATCCATTTGTATACATTTATAAGTCATTCAACATGTCATATATCACCTATGTGCTCTGTGATGATTTATATTATTAAAATTATTATACTAAGTAGATCTTAAAATATATAAGCAAATAATTACAAGGAATAATAATGTATTTTAAATTATATATAAAATGCATTAAAATAAGTTTTAAAGCTACTCAAAGAAAACAATGTTTTCAGACAAAATGTTTCAGACAAAGTAACCTTTCACTATTTTGAAAGATGGATAGAATTTACATTAAGATCATATACAAAGTGTTGGGTTAAAAATTTTAGTGTGAGAACATTGAAGTGTTAAAAAAAAGCACAGGCATATCTGAGATGTTTAAGGCTGGCAAATAGCTTGTTTGGGATGGTACATTGTCAAGTGAAACCTAAAATTAGACATGCCCTGTTTGTCCTTGTATGGTAAATATGAGTTCTACTCTATTTGAAAGTCACAGTTGATCAAAGTTTTTGAGAAGGAGAACATAATAATCAAGACAAGTTTTTGGAGAGCTAAGCAAGTGAAATCATGTAGTATTCATTAGATATATGAAAACTTTAGTCAGAGATCAGCCAGAGTGAAATATAATAGCCCGAATGTTCAATAGTTAACAAACACAGGAATTAATAAGAAGGATAGATGAAAATTAAAATAAAATAATAATGAAAATAAAAATTTATATAGCAGTATATGACGAATATGCATGTTTAGACAAAAGCAAATAACCCTGTTATTTGGTTTTAGAATTATAGTAGGAAATGCATTATACTTGAGAAAAATTTTCCCATATGTAACTGGAAAAAAGAAAGCGCATAATTTGCAGAGTGCCTAATTATATTTGTACTATAAAAATAATATTAGTTATAAGAAATAAAAATACATTGAATCTTATTTTCGACATAATTTTACTATATGAGAACATTTTTTTCAGAGGTGAGGAAAGATTAAAATAAAATAAAATAAAGTTGCACTACAAAGGTAATAGGTGAAAATGATAAACCAGAACTATGATATATCAAGCATAAAAATAAGATTTTTATTTAATTTTTATTGTGACCAAAGTGCATTACAAATCTTTCACTGCATCATTTATAGAACATAGTAACAATGAATGAGGGGCATTCCCACCACCAGTGCTGTCCTCCCTCTGCCCCTGTTCCCAGTATGCATCCCATATCTCCCTCCTTTACCCACCAGAATGCTAGTGCAACTGGTCTCCACTTTACAGCTTGTTGTAGATTGAGCATCCATTCCACCGTCATTGGAGATAAAAAGGATAAGAAAAAGGGAGAAAAAAAATTTGGTGACATATACCAAAAAAAAAAAAAAAAAGAAAGGAGAGGAAAAAAATGGAAGAAAAAAGAAAAAAATGGACCTGGCAAATAAAAATAAAAATAAATCTCTAAATAATAACCACAAGAGTGAAAAAGAAAGAGAAAAGTGGAAGAAACAAGAGAAGGAAAAATGTCAAAAATTAACAAATCAAAACAAAACAAGAAAAAGTATGTGTGCTAGAGTGGCAGGGTTTGGCATTCCCCCCACTTTTTTTTTTCTTTTTTCTTTTGCATGGGTACAGTAAGCATTGGAGAAGAAAGAGAATTCCTGTGGCCTAAGAGATTCAGGGTTTCTCCATCCTTGAAGCATGCCATCATGAAATCAACCCCAGCTCCATATATACTCATTACCCCATCCCAAACCTGGCTCCATATATATTCATTACCCCATCCCAAAGGCTTTTTTGTGATGCCAGGAAAGTTTCCTCTCAGTTGTGTGTGAGAAAATCAAGCCACTGTAGCTAGCGATCTTGGTATTTGCGCTGGTTATAGGTCAGGGTCTAGGAAGAGTCTCTAGAGGTTCCTATCCATCGTTGTTTTTGTATTCAGTATTCTGTAACACTTGCTCTCTGTTTTCACTCAGTCCCTAAGCCGAAACCTAGGATATTATGGATCCAAAGGTTCTGCTCAGTCTCTGTTGTCCAAGTTGGACCTCTGTAATAAGACATCTTGTTGTTGCTGTTGTTGTTGTTTTATGTGTCCTGGGCTACAGCCTGGGGTAGTGTTTTCCTTATTAGTCCCAAGGTAGGTTCTGTTCAGTCACGGTTGTCAAAGTCAGTTATCTGTTGTTGGTGCTCTTATTTTTCACAGTTCAAAGGATTATATCTCATCTGATTTCCATTTAGTGTTAGGTGATGTGATAGGTCAGCCTGGTCTTAGGTCAAGTTTTCCTTTCCTCATTGTCATATCAAAACTGGCACAAGTTGGTGCCAGAGCAGTGTTATAAATCTCCCAATGGAGCTTAGTTCCTGGTGGTGTTGCCTGGAGCTGTATCATGTCTACGTCGGTGATCTGGGGTTTGGGATTGGACTAACACTGTCCAATCTCTTAGGGACTGCATTATATCCACATGACACATGTTCAGGATGGGAGGCACCCTTCTGCTACAAAAAGTGAGTTCTTATCCCTAGAAGATAAGATCTTGTTTCTGTGTCTATGGTTTCCCCTTTTTTTACTGTGCCCATACAGAAAAGTATGGTGTCATACTGTGTTGCTGGTGCTATTCTGGGTAAGGATGACAGGCTGCACACACAGTCTCTGTCGTCTGGTTTTTTTTTTTTTTTTTTTTTTTTGGATTTATATATATATAATTTTTATTTTTACCAAAATGGATTACAAATCATTCACAGTAAAATTTTGGGAATATAGTGACATTGAATTAGGGGCATTCCCACCACCAATGTTGTCCTCCCTCTCCCCCACCCCCAGTCCCAACATGCATCCCATATCCTCCTCCTTTGCTCCCCGGGCTGCTAGTATATGTGGTCCTCTCTGTGTTTAGCTTGTTGTAAATTGGATATTGATCCTGTTGTCATTGGCTTTGAAATAAAAAAAAATGGTTCCAGAAGTTCTGCTTAGTCGCAGCTGTCAAAGTCAGACCTCTGGAATTAGAGATTTTGGTTTTTGTACAAATCCTAGGCCAAAGCCTCAGCTAGGATCTTTCTTATTGATTACTCCATAGGTTTTGCCCAGTCCATGTTTGTCAAGGTCAGTCTTTAGATCAAGATACACTAACCCTGGTCAATATCTATGCACCTAATGTAGAGTCTCCAAAATATGTGAGGCAACTACTGGCAAACCTGGAGAAACACATGAAGGGAATTGTGATAATAGTAGGGGACCTCAATACTACATTATCACCACTGGACAGATCCTCCAAACAGAAAAATAGCAAAGAAATAAGAGCTCTAAATGAAAAATTAGAAGATTTAGGGTTAATAGATTTATATAGAGCCCTCCATCCCCAGAAAGTAGAATATACATTTTTCTCAAACCCACATGGAACCTTCTCCAGAATAGACCATGTCTTAGGATACAAAGCCAACTTATATAAGACCACAAAGGTAAGGATCATTAGAAGTACCCTTTCAGATCACTATGCAACAGAGCTTATAATTGATGTCAAGAAGAAGCAATGGAGGAAAACTAATACCTGGAGATTAAACAACATGCTACTTAACAACAGCTGGATCAAAGAACAACTCAAGGAAGAAATAAAAAGATTCCTTGAGACGAATGACAATGAAGAGACAACATGTCAAAATTTATGGGACACAGCAAAAGCAGTAATTAGGGGGAAACTCATAGCAATACAGGCCTATGTCAAGAAACAGGAAAATAACAAAACCAACAGTTTAAAAGATCACCTCAAAGAATTGGAACAACAGCAACAGAGAAATCCAACCACAACCAGAAGGCAAGAAATAATAAAAACCAGAGCAGAAATAAACAACATCGAAACTAAGAAAACAATACAAAAAATCAATGAGACCAGGAGTTGGTTTTTCGAAAAAATAAACAAGATAGATAAACCATTGGCAAAACTCACCAAAAAAAAGAGGGAAAACACCCAAATCACTAGGATCACAAATGAAAGGGGAGAGATTACAACAGAACCCCAAGAAATACAACATATCATGAGATCATATTATGAACAACTATACTCAACTAGGCTAGAGAACCCACTAGAAATCGACAGATTCTTGAACAAACACCCTCTTCCAAGACTGGAAAAGGAAGATCTAGACAGTTTAAACAGTCCAATCACTTCAGAGGAAATTGAAGATGTAATTAAAAAACTTCCTAAGAACAAATGCCCAGGTCCAGATGGATTTACAGGTGAATTCTATCAAACATTTCAAGAAGACTTATTACCACTGTTCCATAGGCTTTTCCAAACCGTAGAAAAAACAGGAATCCTACCCAACTCCTTTTATGAGGCTAATATCACACTCATTCCCAAAGAAGGCAAAGACACCACCAAAAACAAAAACTACAGACCAATCTCACTAATGAACATTGATGCAAAGATACTCAACAAAATCTTAGCAAACCGAATCCAACACTTCATCAAAAAGATCATACATCACGATCAAGTGGGATTCATACCAGGAATGCAAGGTTGGTTCAACATACGCAAATCAATAAACATGATACATCACATCAACAACATGAAAGACAAAAACCACATGATCATATCAATCGATGCCGAGAAGGCGTTTGACAAAATCCAACATCCTTTCATGTTAAAGACACTCAGCAAAATAGGGTTAGAAGGCACCTTCCTTAAGATAGTTACAGCTATTTATGAAAAGCCTACAGCCAACATTATACTTAATGGCGAGAAACTAGAAGCATTCCCACTAAGGTCAGGAACTAGACAAGGCTGTCCACTCTCTCCACTCTTATTCAATATAACCTTAGATGTCGTCTGGTTTTGTTCTGAGCTTTTATCCCAGTAAAGGCTTTTTGTACCAAGCAGCACCAAAAATGGTAAAGATAGAGAGAAAATGTATATATTAAAATAGAACAAATAAATAAAACTGAATTAAAAAGAAATGGTATTCGAATAAAACAAGTGGTGGAGGAGGCTACCTGTATATTTAGGAATACACATCTTAACATGTATTGTTATACAGGTATTGAGCTTCCATAGGCAATATAAGACTCCCAACTAGGTCTTTTGATATATTCTTGTGGGGAGTAAAAGCCCAAGGTACTTTTCAATTCACAGGCCTTGGAATTGAGTTTGAGAGATGTTTTGCTGCATTACAAGACCATATAGTGTTTTTTGAGCTGGGGGTTTTGCTGAGGCTGATTCCTGGATCGTGCAACAGTCTACAATTTGGTGGGGGTGAGAGGGGCCATCAAGCATGAGTCAGCAGGCGTGATGGTGTAGTTCTTTGCTGAGGCATGAGAACGGGGACCCAGAGGGTGTCTTTCACTGAGGAGCTGGAAGGTGGTCTGTTGGGGGAGGAGGTCAATCTTGGTGCCTACTGAGTTAGGAACTGAGGGTAAAGAAGGTTAAATTAGGGGAAGATAATGGATCAGGATTGGGAGATGAGGGGATATAAGAGACACAGGGGTAGGGGAGAGACAATATCTGACAGGGGCTATATACAATATACATGTAGAATTGTTTGTGATTTCAGCTTGGAGTCAGTATGGAAAGTCACATCCGCATAAAGACTGACTTTTTAAATGTATTTGACTGTTATCATCCAAATCTTTGGCATTCAGTTTCCTTTCCTAGGAACCGTCTAGAATAAAGAAAATTTTTAGATAATGCTTAAAAAGTTTATTTGTTGCGTGGGGAGCATTTGCGCCCCCGCGTTATGAAAATGAGTATTAGTAAGAAAACACACCACTGCAGGGGGTCCAGTATGAATATGGGAGGAGTTTCCCTCCTCTCCCCTCCCCTCAGAGCCCAATTGCCAGACCTGGCCCTGAAGACCAGTCTGCCATGGGGGGATCTCTGTTTCCTGGACTAAGTGGTCAACCCATTGGTCAATCCATTGGTCAACTGTCTGACCAGATTTCCAGCCATACCCGTAGGAGAGGAGCAAGAATCCTGGTATGTGGGATCTTCTGGGTTCAGTTGCAGCCTCCCTCTCCAGAATGAAAAAGCATGGAGGAGGAGTTTGCCTCCTCCCAGAGCCCAGTTGCCAGACGTGGCCTTGAAGACCAGTCTGCCATGGGGGTATCTCTGTCTCCTGGACTAAGTGGTCAGCAGAGGAGGCCATTGGCCAGCTGTCTGCCCAGGTTCCCAGACATACCCGTAGGAGCGGAGCAGTAATCCTCAAAAATAAGATTTTTAAGTTAAATTATAGGATACAAATTTTACAGCTCAAATATTAATTATAGTTAAGATATCTAGGCAATAGATTGAAAGCTTCACTTAGAAATTGCCCGTAGATTCTGTGATATTCTGTGATATATGCAGGCTCTTGGAGTGGCCCTCATTTTACACAAAGTTAAAGTTGCTTTTTGTGTGTCTTCAAAAATCATTGAAATCATAACTCTATTAACATATATATCCATATAGGAATACACATCTAAAACAGCCAGACTTAAAATGTCACAATGGTAAACCAATGAAAACTTCCCATTATGCTTTGTGAGTGGAGAATGGTAGCATTATAGATCTAAGTAGTAAAAAAAAAATAGCTATATATCCTCTGTGATATGAGTTGTGTAGAAATTTTGAGCATATTCAAAAACTTCGAATAACACCATAGAACTGACAGGCAGTGTTTTTTAGAATAATATGGGATCAAAAGTAGAATGATATAAGCAGAAAACAGTGCCAGGGCCCTTGTAACAAACAGAAAACTTTGCTAAAATCAGGGAGATCTGAGAAGTAAGTGTAACCACTTAAGGCTTGCATAGAGACACTGAAAGCATATAATTTTAACCCTAGGAAACTGAGTCTAACTTATATGAAGTTCCTAATATCTACATTCTTACCCACTCGGAATGGATCCTGTTATCTAGGTATCCCTGCCTGTTCAATGTATCTATGCTATATCTGTATGGGTACATGCATAATTCTGCCCACTAAAAGGTATTAAAGCTGGATATGCTGCTTCAATAAACACACTGGAATCCTTCTCTCATTTTTGTCTGTCTCTGTTCTGTTATTTGTTCTGTATTTGTTTCTGTGCCTGTTTGTTCTGTGTGTGCATGCTCCCTCCGAGAAAAAGTAACCCATATTTTGACTGGTGTCCACCGCAAGACGAGCCACCCACAACACAGAACTGTGCATTATATCTAAACAGACCCATCACTACTGATGAAAATAAAATGGTCATCAAGATTCTTCCCCAAAACAAAAGTTCTGGTCCAGATATATTTACTAATGAATACTTTTAAAAATTTCAAGAGAAACTTTTACCAATTGTCTTCAGGCTCTTTCATGAAATTGAAAAATCAGGAATACTCCCATGTAGTTTTTATGAAGGCATATCACCCTGATAAAGAAACCAGAGAGAAATGGTGCAAAAAAGTAAAAAGAAAAAGAAAACTACAGATCAATATCCCTGATGAACACACATGCAAAGATCCTCAACAAAATTCTGGCAAATAATATCCAATGCCTAATCAAGAAGGTCATACACCATGACTAATTAAGATCATTCCAGGAATAAAGGATGGTTTAACATATGTAAATCAATTCAATAATACAACATATCAACAAAAAGAAAAATAAAAACCATATGATCATATCAACAGATGCAGAAAAGCATTTGCTTTGGTCCAACACCAATTTTTGATAAAAACTCTCATCAAGATAAGAATGGATAGAATTTTTGTCAATATAGCCAAAGCTATTTACCACAAACAAATGGCAAATATTATTCTTAGTGGTGATAAACTAAAAGTCTTTCCTCTAGAACTTGGTACAAGACAAGGCTGCCCTCTCTCACCACTCCTATTCAACACAGTGCTGGAAGTTCTTGTCATAGAGATCGGGGAAAAACAAAAACAAAAACAAAAACAAAAAAAAAAACAAAGATATCAAGGGCATACAGATAGGAAAGGAAGATGTCAAGCTCTCACTGTTTGCAAATGGCATGGTATTATATCAAGAAAACTTTATAGACTCTACCAATAAAGTTTCTAGAAACAATAGATTCAAATAGCAAAGTGGCAGGCTACAAAATTAATGCACAAAAATCAATGGCCTTCTTATACACAAATAATGATAGAGAAGAAATGAACAGTAAAAACAATTCCATTCACATTACTGTCATTCAAACTCAAATATCTTGAAGTCAAATAATGATGTGAAGAACCTATACAAAAAAAACCCTACAAAACCATGCTTCAGGGATAAAAAAGGACACAAGAAAATGGAAACACACACCGTGCTCAATGATTGGCAGGATTAACATAATTAAAATATCAATACTCAACAAGACATTGTACAGATTTAATTTGATCCCTCTAAAGATACCCATGACATTCTTCAAAGAAGTGAATCAAACATTCCTAAAATTTATTAGGAACAATAAACATCCACAAGTAACTAGAGCAATCCTTGGAAAAAAAGAAGTAAGGGAGGCATCACCTTTCCCAACTTTAAATTGTATCACAAAGGTATAGTCATTAAAACAGCAAGGTATTGGAATAAAGACATACCCTAGATTAGTGAAATAGACTTGAGTATTCAAAAATGTTCCCTAGATATACAATCAATTATTCTTTGGTAAAGGGGCAAGAAATGCAAAATAGAACAAGAAAAACCTCTTCAATAAGTAGAGTTGGGCATCTGGTCAGGTGCTTGTAAAAAAGCAAACTCAGACGTTCTTCTAAACTCATGCACAAAGGTCAAATCCAAATGAATTAAAACCTGGATATCAGACCCAAAACCATAAGGTTTATTGAACAATAGGTAGGCAAAACACCCTATGAAATCAAGACAAAAGGCATCTTCAAAACAGAAACAGCACTCTTCATACAAGTGGAAACAGATAAACAGATGGGACTATATTAAGCTGAGAAGCTTCTGCACCACAAAGAAAATAGTGCCTTGGATATAAAACTCACTCACAGATTGGGAGAAACTATTTACCCAATACTTTTCAGACAAGGGGCATATATCTAAGGTATACAAGTTACTTACAGAACTTAACAAGAAAAAATAATCTAACCCTATCAAAAATGGGGAGAAGAAATGAACAATTTCTCAAAGAAGAAATACAAATAAACAAATAATTCATGAAAAAATGTTCCATATCACTAATTATCATGGATATACAAATCAAAACAACAATGAGGTACCATCTCAAGCCACAAAGACTGGAAAACATCACAAAGAACATGAGCAATAAGTGCTGGCTGGGATGTTGAGAGAAAGGAACTCTCATTCACTGCTAGTGGGAATACCGTCTAGTCCAGCCTTTATGAAAAACAATATGGAGTTCCTCAAAAAACTGGAAAATGATCCAGCTATTTCACTCCTAGGGATATACTCTATGAACAGAAAATGCAATACAAAAATCCCTTCCTCACACCTATATTCATCGCAGCACTATTTACAAAAAGCAGACTCTGGAATCAACCAAGATGCTCTTCAACAGATGAATGGCTAAAGAAACTGTTGTGCATATATGCAATGGAATAATATGTAGCAGTCAGGAGAGATGAAGTCATGACATTTTTCTATACATAGATGGACATGAAAACTATAATGCTGAGTGAAATAAGTCAGAGGGAGAGAGACACACAGAATATTCTCATTTATGTATGGGTTTTCAAGACAAAATGAATGACATTATTGTGATAATGCCCAGAGATGAGGGCCAGAAGGACTGGCTCATGATATGAAACTCACTTCAAAGTGGGGTGAGTGCAGTTAGAGAAATAATGCACTAATAAACTATCATGACAATGTTAATGAATGAGAGAAGTAGAATGGCTGTTTTGAATACAAGCAGGAGTTGTGGGAGGAGGGAGATTGGGGGCATTGGTGGTGGGAATATTGCACTGGTGAAGGGTTTTTTTTTTTTTAGTTACTGAAGCCAAACTACATTACTGTTTGTAATTATGGAGTTTAAATATGTTATTTTATTTAAAAAAAAAAAGAAAATTAAGTCTGACATTTTGCTACATGAAAGAAGCACATCTGAATAGTTAGAGCAAAAAAAGACTTAAAGTTAATTGTAGGAAGACAATCTTTAAAGAACACAACACACTTAAAAATTTTGGGCTGGCCATACAATATCAGACAATATAGAATTTAGGCTTAAAATGTTTATGTTATAAAAGACAAAAACAGTCATTGCTTAATAATCATTAATATGTAAATCACAAAAATCTGTACTCCTAAACAGATATTTATCCAGTAAGGGGACAGGAAAATATTTAAAAGTTTCTGGAAGAGGACTTGAAGAAAGACATTAATATCAAGACAATAGTACTACTCATTAATGCTTTGATAGATCAATTATGCTAAAATTCAACATATATACTGTTCTTAAAGAAAGTAATGTAAGAGATTATTTAGTAGTCTATATAAGGCTTTAAATTCCTCAAAGCTGAATTACACCATTCTCCAGTAATGTACATGGCATATTCCTTAAAATAAATCATTTTGTGCCACAAAGTATACCAGCAGAAATAAAGAGGATAGAAATTGTGTTAATGTTTTCTCACACCATGAAGCATAAAATTATAAGTGAATTAAAACAGAAATAACTTCAATACATAAAAATTAATTGGGTCACTACTGAACAATGTGTCGTCATAGAAGAAATCGAAGATGAAATCAAAATATTTCTGGAAACATGTAGGAATAAAGAAATAACATCTGATATTTTGGGTCACAGCAAAAGCCGTATTAAAAGGTTAATTTAAAACTTTTCAATCATTAATGAGGAAAAAAATATTGGGCCTACATAAATAACTTTACCAAAGACTAAGAAATTGTAAAATAATAAAAAAAAGCCAAAAGCATGTAGGTGAAAGGAAATAATAAAAAATGAAGCATGCATTAATAAACTGGATACCGCCCCCAAAATCCAAAGTATCAGTAAAAGCAATATTTGTTTCTTTAAAAGTAAATAGAATCAATAAACCATTACCAACCAATACTCAAAAAGAAATATTTAGAGAGAGAAAATTAATAAACAAAATCAGAAATGAAAGGGCAGATGCCACAAGCACTACATAAATTCAATGGATAATAATATATTACTTTGAGAATCTTTACATCTCAAAACAAGAGGCTCTGAAAGAAATGTATAAATCCTTGAGCTATTTTAAACTCCAAGGAATGAATCACATTGGTCTTAAACACTTCTAAAGACCTAACACTAAGAAATTAAAATGGTAATCAAATATTGTCACAAAAACAAAACCCCAGGCTCCTATAGATTCACTAGTGAACTTTTTCAAAACTTTAAAGGGAACCAACTCTCAATTATTTTGATAATTTTCAAGGAAATTGGAAAAGATAAAAAACACTCCCAAAATTTTCTATGAAACTCACATCACCCTTATGCCAGAAAAAGACAGACACCAAAACAAAGGTTAATGATAAGTTGAAATACTTGATGAACACAGATGCAACAATCTTCAAATAATACTAAAAAATAGAATCCAACAACTCATAAAGAATATTATATAACATAACCAAATAGGCTTTATATGAGATGCAAATAATGTTTAACATAAACAAAATATCACAAAATATTGTTATACAATAAAATGAAAAAAAAAATAAAAATCAATTAATTATAGCAATAGATTCAGAACAAGCATTTGATGAGATCTAGCTCCAATTTAGTATAAAGCACACAACATTAAAAATAAAACACCTCAGGCCTTCAGCTGTCCCCACTCCTGCTCCCCGGCCTCCAGGATTTCCGTGGGACCCAGCCCAGGTGGCCAGAAAAGGTGGGTGTCCGGTGGTCCCTTCTGGAGGGGATCCCAAGCTTTCCTCGCCCTTCCCCCAGTGAAGAGGGGCGGAGGGCACAGAGAGGAGGGTGGGTAGATCCTGGCTACCGGTTCTTTACTGAATCCTTTCTTGATCTGGAGGCTAACTCTAGCCAGCATGGGGTCTGGGGAGAGCCCAGTTTGAAGGCCTTCTCCCTAACTTGGAGGTACCAGCCCTCCCCTCTCCTGCCCCCTGGCCTCCAGGCCTTCCATGGGACCCAGCCCAGGTGGTCAGAAAAGGTGGGTCCAAAATGGGGGGTGCTGAGAGCTGCTCATTTTTATTAAGGCAGTCTCTGGCAATTTCTTACCAGTGTACATGTTTAAAACCGTGTGGGGCAGCACAATAAATATTAATAGTATATCTTATCCTTCAGTTATATTTTGTGTATGTAGAATGTCCATCTTTTATTCTGCCCTTTTGCATACCCCAGTAACTCTATCACCCCCAAGCATCAGTACCCCCCCCATTTACCCTTTTTAACTTCAGTAATTCACAGTCCCAATCACACACCAAAGTGGTGCACTGGATTTAATAACCCCCAAGTATTTCAAAAGACATAAAATGGACACAGATGGCTTTTGAATATTTTATGTCAATTTTCTTTGACAGCTATAACTCTTACTAAATATTCTCTTATACAGTGAAGATTTCCCCACTTTTTATCTTTTCTTCTCTCTGTGAGCTGTTCAATAAG
The DNA here is from genome assembly GCF_024139225.1 of Suncus etruscus. NCBI lineage: Eukaryota > Metazoa > Chordata > Mammalia > Eulipotyphla > Soricidae > Suncus > Suncus etruscus. The sequence goes on along the minus strand of NC_064851.1, from coordinate 61,788,633 downwards.
GAATTTCTGGTGAAAGAGTCCCTCAGTTTAATGCATATGTTTAACCATGTCATGGGGGATTTTTGGACTTGTTCTTGCAGCCCCCATATGGACCTATAACGCCATGTGGCATTGTTCCTTGTTTGCATAGGCACATTAAAATGGGAAAATACTATACATACAAATAAGTTCCTATTTAATAGAGGTAGGAACACAGAAATCTTGTAGGGTAATGGCTCCTTACACCCTGAACATTGACATAATGACCTGGCACAGGCATCAGAAGAATGGGCATTCTCCAATCACCCCTGAACCAGGGAAGCTAACTATGAAACATCCAAGGTCATTATAACATCATCTGGAAGTAATCCTCTACCAGGGAAGACCCTACTGCTGCTCTGACGTTGACCTGCTCAAAAGAGACTTCCCTCAACACTCAGAAGCCTTGAAAACAGCAACCTGCTTACAGGACAGGGCTCTCTGCATTGCCCTTTTATTGTGAGGTGAAACTAGAGGACACTCTACACCATCCTGACTTCAACTTAGAATATGCAGATTCCAGGATCTTTAATTAGAAACATGATACCAACAACAGAGACTGTAAAAAATAAAAGTGCATTGGCACTACAGACAATGACTTGGATTGGACAAACTAGTTTGCCTGGAGCCTAGAGTTGGTCTTCTGCCAGGAAACTTCAGGGGTATGGTCTCCTTGTATTGAGGCCTAGGCTTTTTCTTTCTGTGTCCCTCATATTTTGGTGGACATATGCAAGCAATAGCTGCAACTCTAACACGTTTATATAGTGCTCCTTTGACTCTAATCCTTAAAAAAACCCACTTAAACTTTTGTGATTAACTTAAACTAATATGCATGGGCAAGGAAATGTAAAAAAAAAACTATACCTTCAAAGTTTAAGGAATTACATAAGTTTTATGGCCTTAGATTGCTTTGTGTACTACTAAGTAATGGTATAATGTACTACAATCTGGGGACTTGAGGGATAAAGTAATTGTATATGGGTTCTATTTTATTTTTTTTTAATGTTATTTGGCTAAGAGTTCAAAATTAAGGTATCAGCAAGGGGTTTTCTTCTAAGAATTCTGTTTTCGGTGATTGTCCTTTCACTGTAACTTTACTTTTTCCTCTTTTTTGCATCTTTGTTATCATAATTAAAAATAAATTTATAAAAAAATAAAACACCTCAATAAAAACACTCTGGCAAATATTTGACTGAATGGGTAAAACTATCATTCTTTTCTCTAATATATGATACTAGACAAGATTTCCCACTCTCCCAACTTCTAATATAATAAGTAAAGTATTTGCTATAGCAATCAGGCAAGGGAAATATAGCAAATGCATCCTGAAATAAACGGGAAAAGTCAAGTACTCACTGAAAATTTCATGATAGTATATTTACAAAAATATCAAAAACTATGCAAAAGCTTCTAGAAACAATTGATAGGTTTAGTAAATTGCATGTAACAGAATTAATAGACAAAACTATAACTTCTTTATATTAAAATAATAAAAAGAAATAAAAGACATAAAAATATCGCAGGTGTGCCTCAGAAAATCAAGTACTTTGAAATGAACTACAGAGAAGAATGACCTACACAAGTTAAACCACAAGACTCCCCATAACATCAAAGAGTACACAATAAAATGGAAACACATATCCTGCTCATGGATTAGGACGATTAACATCATTAAAATTAAAATAGTTGGGACCGAAGCAGTGGCACAGGTGGTAGGGCGTTTGCCTTACACACACTAACTTATGACAGGGTTTGATTACCTGGCATCCAATATGGCCCCCCAATACAGGGGCTATTTATGAGCTCTTAGCCAGGAGTAACCCCTGAGTGTCACTGGGTACGGCCCAACAGACAAAAAAATTTTGAAATAGTTCCCAAAGCAGTTTACATATATAATACAATCATTATAATTATATCCATGCTATTTTTTCAAGAAATAAATCAAATACTCCAGAAATTCATAGGTAATAATAAACCTCTACAAATAGCTATAGTAATCATTAGGAAAAATTAGAGAGAGTCATAACTTTCACCAACTTCAGACTGTACAATAGGCAAATAATAACTAAAACAACATGGTACTGAAATAAAGACAGACTCTCAGATATATGAAATAGACTTGACTACTCTGAGACTGACCCTCACATAATATTATCAATTATACTTTGAAAAAGTCAAAATAAGCATGAAATAGAAAAATTAAAGCCTCTTAACTGATTGTTTATGGGAAAACTGGTTAACTACATTTATAGAACTCTGTTTAATACCACACATGAAAGTTAAATGAGAATGGATTAAAACCTAAATATTAGGTTTTACAGGTAGTTACAGGTAGGAAAACAAAACAGAACAGTCCCTGACATTGAAGCTAGCAGCATTTTCAAGGATAAAGCAAAACTGCACAAGCAAGAATATGAGGCAATATTGAATCAAGATAGTCTACAGATCAAAGACAATGGTAATTAATGAATTAAAACTACCCACAGAATGGGAAAATCTATTTACCCAGTAACCATCTTATAAGGGATTAATATTTAAGATATATAAAGCATTAGATTAAAAAGTAATGAACAGACATTTCCACAAATGAGAAATAATAGGCCAAAAGGCAAAAGAAAGATGCTCCACATAATTATCAGAGAGATGCAAATCAAAACAATGAAATATCATCTCCCTCCACAGAAATTGGCACACATCACAAAGCACAAAGCAAGTGCTGGCATAAATGTTGGAAGAGATGAACTCTCATTCACTGCTGATTTGAATGTGGATTTTTACAGCCTTTGTGGAAAATAATATAGATATACTTCAAAAAATTAGAAATGGAATTTTCATATAATGTTGGATTACCATTAGGAGCCCAAAACACAATGCAGAAATTTTCTCTGCATTCCTATATTCAATACAACACTATTCACAATAACCAGAATCTAAAAATAATTCAAGTGTCCAAAAATCGATGTGCAGGTAAAGAAATTGTGGTACAAATACTAATAGAAAATTATGAGGAAAATAAAATCAGGACATTTGATTTTACAAGAATTGGCAATAAAAAAAAAAACAAGAATTGGCAATGGAGGATATCCTTCAGATTGTTATAAGTTTTCTTCTATTTTAAGGAACATATTGAATGGCCAGAGCAAACACAGATACAGTGTCACAGAGTTAAAGAAAATTATTCAAGCACACCACACCAAAATACCTCAGGTATCCATACTGATATCAGGTGACATGGACTACAGTTACAAAAGTTGTAAGACAGAGATGGTCATTTATCAATTATCAATTCACATGAGGAAGAAACAGTTTTTGGGGGAGCATACCCAGTGACACTCAGGGGTTAATACTGGTTATATGATCAGAAATCGCTCCTGTCTTGGGGACCATATAGGATAACTGAGGTCTGTCCTGGGTCAATCCTGTGCAAGGTAAATGCCCTTCTGCTGCGTTATGTCTCCAGCTGCGAAATCACACTTTATAGCTATTTTCACTGAGCAAGGTACTTAAAACACTGCTAATTGGAGCCAGAGCAATAGCACAGTGGCAGGGCATTTGCCTTTCACACGGCTGACCGAGGACGGACCTTGGTTCAATCCTCGGTGTCCCATATGGTCCCCCAAGCCAGGAGCATTTTATTAGTGCATAGCCAGGAGTAACTCTTGAGCATCACTGGCTGTGGTCCCAAAACAAAACAAACAAACAAAAAAGTACTTAAACCTGGGGCTGGAACAATAATATACTGGGTAGAGCATCTGTCTTGCTGATGCCAACCCGAATTCAATCCCCGCATCACATAAAATACCTTTAACTGACCAGGTTTTATTCAGAATTCATAATAAATTTTACCCTGAGAATTTTAGAGTATGGTGCCCCCCCCCAACAAATCAAAACAAAGATATTCAAACATAATCATACTTTTCAATCTTTTGCAAAGCAGAAAAATAGAACATAAACCTAGAAATTAATATTAACATGTTTTATTTCTTTATTTTAATAAATCACATTATAGAGGCATTGATTTCTTTTATACTTATTACTCTTCACCTTTTACATGTAGTTTACTTGAGATGTCCATGTAGTCCCTGTTGTAATTTAAATAATATATAGCAGGGAAATTTTGCATGGCTAGGGTATTTTTGAAGTGAAACAAGGACAGAATTACATGCCAGAGTTATGCCACCAAAAAGCCAGGATTTTTCCTCCACTCAAAGGAAACACAGGAACTCCAGTTAGATAAATAAGAGCCATATGTTAAAGAATGCATATAATATTCTCAAAATTGTGATTTTTGTAGTGGCCTTTATAATCTTCTCTCTGGTGGGTCCAGGCTACATTGTGGTTCTTCACTTGGCACTTTGCCTTTGTAAAGAAAATTGGGGCAAGTAGCTCTAATGATTTTAAAGATATTAATTTGATTTCCAGCAATGTGGAACTAAATGGCAGCTAAGGTCTGAGAATCCTTTTTACTTTGAAATCTTATTATGTCAAAGTTTACGTGGATTCACTCATGTAAAATTAAAAACAGTTTCTGGAATGTTGCACTAACTAGATGCAGCAAAGAGAGGAAAGACAAGGTAAAGAAATATCACAATTTGAAGAATTATCATAAAGATAGAGGAAAAACTTTTTTGGAATAGTCCTATATTTCTGATCTCATTTCAACTTGAACTTTCATAAAACATCTGAGAAACAGAAGAGAATATTAGCAATGAGTGAGGAGTCCTTCCAAGAGCTCCATATGATATGGAATAGTTTTTCTTAATTAATAGTGACTCCATATATTTATGTACTATATATATACATATATATATGTATATATATATACTTTTTTGTTTTAGAGGATTCCAAAGAAAAAATACGTTAATTAAACGACTCATAAATTGTATAGTTATTAAGAGATACTAAAAGTTAAAAAAGTGAATTAAAATTCAACA